>NC_065516.1:5822252-5827743 GCF_006386435.1 Epinephelus moara
ACTGGCCCAGCTGCTGACATTCTGGGTTGGCTGGGAGATGCTTCCTCCTGAACTGAAGGTGGAGATTTCTGGGGGAACCCTTCCTACGTCTTCCACATGCTTTGAAACACTGAAGCTGCCAGCTCATTTCAAAACCTACATGGACTTCGAGAAAGCACTTGTCTCTGCCATAAATAGTGCACAGACTGGATTTGGACTTGTTTAAGTTTTTTTCAGACAGATGGTATTGCATGCACTGTTCAGTATGTCAGGTCAATTGACACAAGTTTGGTGTCTTTGAAAACATTTAAACATACTGTGCAGTAGTTGAAAATTGTTTTATTCAAAACATTGTTTCCATTTACTGAAACCAAACAGTTCTGCATCTTTATCTTTCAGTGTTAACAGAACAGCATTCATGTCATTCATTCTGTGGCAAATAATGAGACAGGAAGTAAAGGAGTGTGTTTAAGTTTAGGAAGTAGTGGAGCTGTACATAAAGTCCATTTACGAGATCATAACAGTGATTATGAGCTTTAAAGTAAAACAGCTTTTTTTTAAGGAAAGCAAACTTTTTCAGTTTATGCTTGTTTGCTCTAACATGCTAAATAAAAGCATGGGTTGGACATCAGTCTGCTATGATTCTTGATAAAATTTGCACAGTCTCTACATATGATCTAAGTGCATCAGTTACAGAAACTCCTGGAGCTGGCAAAATGGCAACCTCTTCATCTGAGAGCTCACAGGCCAGCTGAACCTCGGGGACTGAGACAGTGCCTCCATGAAGACTGTGAGGTCCGTTCCAGTCGATCCCATAGTCTTCATAAACCTGAATGAAAGACAAGCATGATCAGTCATGTACTTAACTAGTCTGACATGTCATTACACAAGGTATTTAAGATTGTTATTTTTGGTCACCAAGTCGGTGAGAAATTAATGTTGCCTATTCAGTTTTGTAAAATAGCACAGTTATGCATAGAATGCACCATAGAAACTACAGTTCAGAGGTTGATCTTTGAAAGCTCAGGAGACCTTGAAGAGACTATAACCTATGTTTCATTTAAAGTAGAACATTTAGCACATTATTTTCTCCCATAATTCCTTTGGGGAAACAGTTTAAAACAGTGTTCAAAGTTGATCTTTCTTTAACCTCAGTAGGATCCTCCATAGGGCCTTGCTCTCTGTATCTTCTCCAGAGTTGCTGCGGTGACTGATTCCTTTCAGTTCTAAGACCATGAAAGTTCCAAACATCTCTGAAAGAGTCGAGGCTTTGCTGAATTAGTGGAAGGAAGATCCGATGCAGTGCGAAAAGATGGACTTCGTTGTCTGGATTCAGTGTTCCCTGATCTTCCAACGAAGTGAAGATCTGATAGAAGAGGTCCAGGGCATGTTCATAAACATCTCTCCACATTCTCTCTATTCTGTGTTTAGGATAAAATTGACATGGTGTTAATTTATGTGTGACATATGCTAAAGAAGTACATTCAATACTATGTTTGTTATGTGAGCCTCGTTGCCAAACATATTTATTTACCGCTGATTGTGGACACTTCTGCCTGTGATGTGCGAATTCCTGTCGGTACCTCTGCTCCTGATCATGAATTCTGCTACATCTGCATTCTCCCCCCCTTTATCAGACCGTACCCTTGATGGCAGCCCATACTGCTCAACAGCAGCAATAAAGCTCTGTAAGACTGTACTAGCTCTGTTATTGCCAGCCACAGTCAGGTAGACCATTAAACGACTGAATCCATCCACTCCACCATGGACAACAAATCTCCACCTGTCAGGCAATTGTGAAGACACAAAAAAGCACAACTTTATTGTAAAACAATTCTAATGACATCTACAGAAAGATGCATTGTTTATCTGCTAATATCACTGACCTGATGAGCTTATGGTTGCCATCTATATGCCATAAAGAGTTTGGGCCAGGAACAGAATACTGCCGTCGTCTTAATACACGCAGCCTTAGACGTCTCATGTAGACTCCCTCTGTATCCACTCTGCGTAAAGACTCTTGCAGTCTTGAGACTAAGGGGAGGAAAATAAAATAACCATACACTCACTGGCAACTTCATTAGAAACACCTGTTCAATCTATTTGACCAGTACTAGAACAAAGATACTCATAGAATCACTTATTTTGAGGAAATAGTGGTGTCATAATAAAACAGACAATATAATGATGTGTGTAAAACAGTCAACTATTACACTACAGAACCACCACAGCCTCAAAAATAACCAAAATTCACTTAATTTTCTGAAAGAGAATAAACAAGTTGCTAAACCAAACTTCAGGATAGGATATTTTAATGCAGGCTACTGGCTTCAACTAAACTGCAAATAAAATGACTGATGCATTGCAAATGGAAACATAGGCCTACATGAACATTATCTTAAAATTAGCTAGGCTCACTAATTTACTTCATAGTTCATATTAAATAAATACATTAGAAAATAAATGTAAATAATGCCCATATTATTATACTCACCTGGAACACGCACACCTCTTGCATTCAGATGTCCACGCATTAGCTTGTAGCCAGTGTTTGGATGTCTTCTGTGGACTTCACTTACAATACGGTCCAACTCATCATCATTCACAGCTGAATAGAGGTCTGTCTTAATGCATAAACAAAAAACATCAATATCAAGTAATGTTACACTTAACGTAATATCATTTCTGAGTGGATGAGACTGGCAATTCATAAACTGAAAACTCACGAATTTAGTGTAATAACGTTACCTTAAACTGCTTTGTTTCATGCGCCTCCTGATGGTCCTCTTTGACACCCCGAACATCGCTGCAATTTGACAAGCTGGTAATCCACAAAGAACTTGATGCTCCAGAACTGCACTTGGTATGTCAAACGCCAAACGCCCTGGTCCCTGTGTGTGTTGTGCCTGTTGCGCCCTGGTAATGTTACTATGGCAAGCCGTTTGAGCATTTATTCCATATCCTTGATATCAGGTGTCAGTGTCGTTCACTAGTTCGATCATTGTCAGCACTAGTTGGACATCTGGTCACACTAGTTAGACATTTTGTCCAACTAGTTGAACAAAGAGTCTTACTAGTCACTCTTTTTCAGCAACTAGTGACACTTTTGTCAAACTAGTAACAACTTAAGCCTGACTAGTGAAGCCACAGAGCCATACTAGTGGCACCAAAATCCAAACTAGTCAGCTTTTTGACAGACTAGTGGCCCACTGGGCTGAACTAGTAATGCTTAAAGTCTTACTAGTGAACTAGTGAGCTGCAAAAGCTCTGACTTGTTAACTAGTAGCAGCTATTCGCCTCACTAGTTTGCTAGTAACCTCAAGTTTTTTACACTAGTTACACATGTAAGAGCCAAAATCATCACTAGTGTGACTAGTAAGGATTTACACCTTACTAGTTAAACTAGAAAAAGTCTCATTGACCTTACTAGTTGACTAGTGGGGCTTAAAATGTTTACTAGTTGAACTAGTTGAAGCTGAAATACTCACTAGTTACTCTAGTAACACCTTATTGAGCTCACTAGCTAACTAGTGAGATCTAAAATGTTTACTAGTTGAACTAGTGACACTGACATGCTCACTAGTCACACAAGTAACACATCTTTTGACCTCACTAGTTAACTAGCAAAGCTAGACTTATTTCTAGTTGAACTAGTATCACTAGTAGCACTAGTGTCACTAGTAGCGCTAGTGTCACTTATTGCAACTGGTAACACTAGTGACACTAGTGCTAATAGTGCCACTAGTGACACTAGTAGCACTAGTGCACTAGTGAGAAAATGAAGAGATGGTTGCACCAGATTTATATTAGCCTAGATTAGATTTCCATCTGCAGTCCAAACATATAATACACAGAAGACACAGACCACAAAAGAATACAGGGGAAAAAAGACCTGATATGCTACATAAAATGACACAAATAGACAATGGACAGCACAGACATAAAACAGAAACACAGTTTCCACATTTAATAGCCTATGTCCTCCTGGATGTAGACTAAGGGACCCTGTCGGGGTTTATTTCTCCACAACAACCGACTGACATTATCCCGCTTATCAAACGGCCTACAATACATAATGGTGATCAAAACAGGACTTTTATCGATTTATAAATTGCATAGCCTAGGCTACAATTGTATTCATTTAGCGTAACTGCAGGTCCGGACACTTTTCCGCTGTTCTGATCCTGGCTGTTTTGAGATAGCACGTAGGCCTACCCTAATGCTGTCAATGTTCACAGTGCGACACCTGCTGGGCATTTTTTTTTTTTAAAAATCTCCACTTTTGATGTAACATTGAAGTTTCTCATAATTGAGAGCAGACTCTACAGTGCACGGTAACTGAAGAAAACTTTCTTTTTCAAAATAGTCATGGTGCGTTATGATATCAGCTGCATATTAATATTTCTTCTTTTTTGAATTTATTTATTTAGTTAGGCTATTATTTATTTGTTTATTTTTAAATCAAACTGTTAAAGATCTGTTTGATTTTCATCTGTGCACTATATTTACAGCATGAACTCATTAAATTAATTGCATTTTATAATAACACAATAAAATAAATGTACACATCTCCTGCAACCACTGCTGCTCAAAGTCAATATCCAGAGCTGGCACTTTAAGGCTTTTCAGCACTCATTTGAATACTGACCAATAAAAGTCTTTATCCCGCCTATTTAATTTGCATGCAGTTTACTAGTGGAACAGTGGCACCTGCAACTCTACTGGCTGTGTGTTGCATTTAACATGTTAACTAGTGATGGTAGTGACATTTTAAACTTCATCTGTAAACTAGTGGGGTTCAAAACCTGCCACTAGTCGACTAGTAAGACCCAATTGGCCACTAGTAACACTAGTTGGTGTCTTTTCGACTTCACTAGTCAACTAGTTACACATGTCCTCTTACTAGTTAACATGTTAGGTCCAAAAAGATTCACTAGTTGACTAGTAACACTCTTTCCGTGGCTCACTAGTTAACTAGTGGATGCTATTTGTTGTCACTAGTCAGATTCTGCACTGAACATGTAAAGACTTTGACCAAACCTGTTGGAAGTTTTTCTTACATGTAAGGCTATTCCTTGAACTAGTAACGATTTGCTCAGCACTAGTGGGCAACTGTGCACAGCAAGTGAGACATTTATTTTACATGTGAGACTTTTTGTCGCACTAGTTGACATCTTCACCACACAAGTAGATATCCTCATCTTACTAGTACAACAAAGCTGCTTACTAGTTAACATGTGCATGTCACTAGTTAACTAGTGAATGCTACTACTGCCATATATGTTAAACAAGTGAAATTTTATCACAGTACTAGTTGTACTAGTAGGATGAACATGATGACTAGTAAGCAGCTTTGTTGAACTAGTAATATGAACATGCCAACTAGTGTGATGAAGATGTCAACTAGTGCGACAAAAAGTCCAACATGTTAAAAAAATGTCTCACTTGCTGTGCGCAGTTGTTCACTAGTACTGAGCAAGGCTTTACTAGTTCAAGGAAAGGCATCACATCT
>NC_065516.1:5828552-5831664 GCF_006386435.1 Epinephelus moara
AAGTGTCACTAGTTGCTGAAAAAGAGTGACTAGTAAGACTCTTTGTTCAACTAGTTGGACAAAATGTCTAACTAGTGTGACCAGATGTCCAACTAGTGCTGACAATGATCGAACTAGTGAACGACACTGACACCTGATATCAAGGATATGGAATAAATGCTCAAACGGCTTGCCATACGTTACCAGAGAAGCGGTGGAGTACTTCTTCTAAATTTGCAGTCACTCTACGGTCAATATCTTGGTCGGAAAGTGCGGAAATAACTCCAACAACTTCAATAAATTCCTTTGCTTTACACGCTACATGTTCTGGGTCAGCAGGTCCTGCTTCCACATTCTCTGCTAGGTCTAAAATATCTCTCACCAACTCCCTAGAAAGTTCATGAAGGTCCTCCATCATTGTAGCTGCCATGTTTTGAAAGACTTCAGACCAAAGCAATGGATTAGACTAGATTAGCGTTAGCCCCACCCACTGACTTTGATGGGCGAGTTTGACAGATAAAATAAATTCATGAAGCACTGCAACACAGGACCATGAAATAATTAATTAAATAGTGAAATAATTATATATGTTATTTTACATAAAATGAATTGGTATTTTAATGAATTAATAACACATTTATGTATTTAATTCCAATTTTAATTAATCAATGACACATTAAAGTAATTATTTAATGATGTATTTATTTATTCAATTTTGGCACTTATAGTCCTCCATAGTGAATTACAGCGTGTCATTGCAAAGAATGCATGTAACGGGTACACTTGCGCTGTTTCTCCGCCATCTCGTTCAAATGAGCCAGATGTAGGGGGCAGGTATTTATACGTCAGAGCCTCAAGCTGAAAAAGACTTCCTGTTAGGAACCTCTCGTGTTACCTTAAGGTGCGTTCACACCAAACGCGAATTCGCAAATTCGCGCGTCAAGATTACATACAAAGTCGGGTGGCGCGATGGACGCGTCTAGCGCGACGCGATGGACGCGATAGACGCGGCGCGATAGATGCGAAATTCACGTCCAACACCTCATCGCTCGAGTTGAAAATATTGAACTTTTGAGGCGAATTCGCGTGACGCTGTGCCGCGAAAGCCAATCAGCGTTGAGATTCTCCCGACGTCACTGGCGTGTGTCAATAACTTTCCAGTTGTTGACACAACAATAAACTGCTACTCACCGGAGACAGATGGACAGACGCTCCGCAGCTGAAATGAAGCGCCTGTAGCTGGTGTCCTGCCGGGAGATCCTGGCGCCAACCCTCGCCAACAGGTCCTCAAACTGGGCCCCAGTCAGCCTGAGGTACCGCTGAAAGCGGCTATCATCCAGACGGAGTTCCTGGAGGAGGTGGTGAAACTCGCAGAGCTGGATGCGCTTCTGCAGGATAGGGTGAACTCAAAAACGACGGCGTTTGGCCCTCCGACGCATCTGGGACTTCCAGAGCAGGTACAAAGCAGCGATGGTGGTTATCTCAGCCATGGTCGTCAGTGGCTACCCGGAGCTATATGATACTACGTGTCTACTCTACAGAGACCGCAACAAAAAGGAGCAGGCTTGGGTGAAAGTCGCCGAGGAGACTGGTCTACTTGGTAAGTTCTGTAAATATGTGTCTTTAATTAGTTTGCAGAATGGTTGTACTATGAACGTTAGCACTAGCTTAGCTCCAGTTAGCACAGCCGGCTTCCCCGCTACTCGCGCGAATGACGCGATAACACGAATTAACAAAATGGTCAGGCGTCTAAACTCAGGCGTTACGGGCGGCGCGTTACGAGCGTTACGAGCGATTAATTAGCTTCACTCGCGCCCGGTGTGAACTACATAACTCCAAACGCTAACTCCTTACCAAAGAGCATGGATACCAAGAGGCGAAGCTCAATAAAATGCCCCATAGCAACAGACTCGCCCATGGTTTCGTCCTACCGCCGCCATATTGGACTGTCAGCAGACCGCAGCAGACCCGCTTGCATACAAAAACACACAGACAAACTGAAGTATATCACTATTAATTGTGCTTACAATGCTACTCACCTCGTGATAGCTTGGTCACAGCTGCTTTTTCACATTTTTGTAAAGCAAAATATAGACTTTAAAAAAACAAAAAAGAAAGAAAAACGGTCTAGATGGCATCTCTACATATTACATCCACTTATGAGAAGATTAACTTAATTAGCCTACTCAATCTACCCAAAAAAAAAAAAAAAAGAAGAAGCGCTTTTTAACTCGCGTGCACATTTTATTACTCTTTCGCGTGCGCGTTTTATTAAAACGCGTGCGCACCTGGCTATCGGCGCCTCATACTCCCACCAACTGCAGCAGGAGGACGGACATCAAGAAGACGGATACCATCTGTCTGCCTGCACATAGATGCATTCATTCATTGTGTAGTCCATTGTTTTACATGTTTGACATGTATGTTCTTATACTGTGGTTCTGGCAGAAGCATCTGTACAGGTTTTGTAACCTGGATTTGAGTATAGCTTTTCAGGAAATACGTGGAAAAAAAACTTTCATATGACATATTGATGTTTCATCATTTCTTCACTCTTCCCACATCATTCACATTAATCAGGTCCACCTGAGCGTTTAAAACAAACACTTCCCTCTGCTCTGTAGCTTTCCCCTCTTCCACATGGACCAATATTGCAGGCACAGCCTTTTAAACTATTGCTTTTATAAAACGCACGTGCGAAATAGTAATACAACGCGCGCACATTTGCGAATTAGAAAGCGCGCATGCAGTTTAAAAAAATAACATATGCATGTCACCTCCCGGTCTCCATAGATTTGATTCCAATTGATGAAATTGTGATCAGACCCATATATGAGTTTGTTAGCAGTATCTCTAGCAGCAGGCTATTAAATAGGCTACTTCTAAGGCATTCGGTACTTTCTGTTCATGGTTTAACCTCCATTTGATATGAACTCTCATGTTAATCAGCAAGATATGGAAAGATGGGAGAAGATTTCAATTCAATTTCAATTCAATTTTATTTATAAAGCCCAATATCACAAATCAGAATTTGCCTCACAGGGCTTTACAGCATACGACATCCATCTGTCCTTATGACCCTCGCAGCGGATAAGGAAAAACTCCCCAAAAAAACCCCTTTAACGGGGAAAAA
>NC_065516.1:5837593-5841427 GCF_006386435.1 Epinephelus moara
CGCCGTCTCCCAGTCATGCAGTCAGTAGAGTCTCAGCATCAGTTACAGTTACGACTGAGCTACAGCAGCACGGCAAGCAGCATTAGCAGTGTCCCAGTACATAGCATTAGCAGCCGGCTCCTCCTCAGCTATATCCCGGCAGCAGCGTTAGCAGCAGAGAAACCAGACTTGCTCGAACGGTCCGCTGGAAAACCAAAGATCAAGGACGGGGCGACGTGGCCCTGCCACGGCAGCTGACCGTGAGCAAACAAATCAGTCTCCAGCGTGCCGCTGTCCAGCTGTCCAGCAACCTCGAATCTGTAGGGGAGGGGGGGCAGACACGACTCGCGGCAGTATTTTGAATTTGAGTGCAGTGACTGTTTTGGCCACATTCTTACATACAGCGCCTTTAAAACCACAATACTTTACTACTACTATATGTAGATATGAACTATGTAAAGTCACACATGACTAATAGATAAACTAAATCTTTTTTTTTTTGAGGCAGGATGCTTCTGTAGGTTTTTCAAAGTAAATTTAAAGACTATCCCCACAAATCCCTCATCACGCACACACACACACACACACACACACACATATGTATGTATGTATGTATGCTGGTTTTGAAGCTTATGTAACCACTGTTTATACCATTGCAAATTTTACATATATTAGTAAACAATAACTACAAAATGAAAGGATGTTTTGGTGCCTCTCGCAGCAGCTGTACACTGAGAAAATAATAACTTAATTCACTGGACTGACTGCTGGCAAGTTTCAAAGTGTAATGTTTACTTGTAATGTTACCCAGTGGTTAGGAGAGGAATTTAGAGGGTGGGTAAATCTTGCCGTAGGGCACCTTACCCTATCAGTTTGCTGCTGCACATAAATCAGCTGAGCAGACCAGTTACACTCACACTACATAAATAAATTGAAAACATTAATAGTGAAACCCAGGGGAAAGAAATACAAGCCAGCAGCTTTCACCAAAGATCAGTCTGATATACTCAGGGCTTCACATTTTACAGATGTTACTTTAAGATTTCTCCCATCCCACTGACCACAAATCTTTGTATAGCTAAATACTTAATTAATTGAAACAGTGCAATGTTAATATATAATAGGCTTTGCATAGTTTATGATCTGAATGAATGTATTTAGTCTTTCTGACTACTAAATGTCACCATCAGCAGTGATGGGTCAAGTACTGAAAATCTATGCTCAAGTTAAAGTCCAATTACTCCCAAAAACAATGCAGCTAAATTAAAACAAAATACGTTTTTAATGTGTAAAACATAGCATTTGGTCCCATATGCATATGGAATATGATACAGATTTTGGCGTGTATTCATGAGTGATTGAAACAGTGGGAGAAAACAAAATTTTATGTAGGGCCCCCAAAAATCTAGAAACAGCCCTGCTGACTGGTGTGTCTACTGGACAAGTTGCAGCTGTCACAGCGAGAGGAGAAGCATGTTGCCAAGGACAGAATGTGATGGACAAGCAAGCAGCCTTCAGTACCACAGGGGATCTAGAGGAGTTAGTAAGTTAGTGAGTAACATGATTTGTTGCAGTGTTTTGACTCTTCATAGTTTATGTAACGATAATGTATAATCAGCTCACTGACTCGTTAACTGTGTAGGGAACAACAATATTAGGCCTCACCAAGGGGCACCATTAATGTTGTAAATTCTAATAGTAGGGAATCTACTGGTGATACTGTAAAAGAGGGGATACTATTTGTTGTGATCTAGGCACCAGTGCTATGTTTTACATGCCGGCACCTTTTGTCTGGACTTAAGCCTTAACATGGGCCTGACCTCGTAATAGATCTCCAATTAAAATATCAAATTGGCTATCTGAAATGATTAATAATTATTAATATTAATTATTAATTATGTTAAATAATGTGACTACTCATTCACCCTTGTGCATGACAGCAGGTATGATTCCAAAAATATATTTATTCATAAAGAAGCAAAGCAAAACCAAAACACACAAATTCGAACTAACTATATACAAGCTTGGTGAGTATATATGTGTGTGAGAGAAAGACAAAGGCGGGTGTGGTAATCAAAGGGCCGTTTGGCCTACAAAACAAAATGGCTGACAACAGAGAACTACAAGATGGCCAAATCAAAGGCCTCAGATCGGGGGAGGTCTTGTCTAACCATGTGGTCAGGACAAAGACAAAGGAATTTGAATTGAATTTGAATTTATTTATTTAGTTGGGACAATGCAGTTAACATAGTTTCATTACAAAGCATGGACCTGATGTGCTGCATATAGAGTTAAAGCTACAGCTAATTTTCAACTCCTGTCCCTAGTTGGGCTTTTAAAAGAAATACAACATATAAAATCACAATCCTGTAAGAATACAATATACAAATACCCTATACAAATAATCCTATACAAATACAAATACAACTTAGCCTACAAAATTAAATTCAAAATCATCACAACTCTATACAAAAACAGAATAAATATTATCTTACAAACCAATACAATATACGAAATACCCTATACAAATAATCTTGTACAATGTAAGCTAAGTTAACTAACAATAGGAAGAGGGAAAAAAAATCTTACAAACCAATACAAATTACTACTATATAAGCGGAAACTTTGAGTTGCCTCTGTAGCTCTGTTGAAAGCCTATTTGTAAATGAGTCTAAGTGAATGTGATATATGTTGCAAACGGTCTGGATCAATGCAGAGGATGTTTAGTTGCATGCAAGACGTTGTCTGTGAACAGCATTAGCAAACTAAACACTTTGCTTTGGCGAAGCCAACTAACCAATGACCTAACTGCAACCAATCACAACAATTACTCATGAAACAGCATTAAATCACATACAACAAGTTAAACAGTCTTGCTTAGCCTGTACAGCTGTAATAAAGCTTTGCCCAGTTGTTACATTACTGATCCTTGAATGGATGGAAGAAAGAGTAGCTTTGTGGTGTGCTGCTTTTGTTAACCAGCAGAGGGAGGCTGGAAAGAGCTGTGGTTCCAGAAGCAGTCTTTGTTGTGTCCTTGTTCTGAAGGTGCATATCCGAGGAAGCCGGCTGCTCGGGGTCTTTGCAAAGTTAGACGCTGGGATGCTAACTCAACTTGGTTCTTCTTGTTGCTGGAAAGTTAGTTGCAAACCTTGTGTTTACATACTAACGTCTCTGGTTTCAGATTTTGGCTCCTGCTGTGGGCATGCAGGTCATGATCCAGGAGAAAGAGAGTCTATGCTCTCCTCCTTCCTTAGATGGGAGGACTGGGTCATTGGTAGGGGGGTTATATGGGGAGCCAGGGCTGCTGAAGATGAAGGTGCATCTGTACTTTGGCCTGGTACCAGGCAAGGACAGGGACAGCTTATTTAGTATGAAGAGCCTGATAAAAATTTGGCTGTAATAATTAAATGACAGCTTTAATAGGAGCAAAATGTAAAGACTCAGAATTTTCTGCGAAGATATAAACATGTGCTATACGTGTACAATGGCTTGTACCTGGTGGGATAGTTCAGGGCTTGTGCCCTTTTCTATCCATTGATGGTGCTGGTGGTGGCAGGAGAGGTGGGAGGAGCAGGACTCTGGAGGGAGGAGTGCGCATGTGGGGCAAGGCATGAAGGAGAGAGAGAGAGGAAGGAAAACAGGACAAGAAAAACAAACAAAAACAAAACAAAAAGACAGTGTATATTCAATTCAATTCAATTTTATTTATAAAGCCCAATATCACAAATCACAATTTGCCTCACAGGGCTTTACAGCATACGACATCCCTCTGTCCTTATGACCCTCGCAGCGGATAAGGAAAAACTCCCCAAAAAAACCCCTTTAACGGGGAAAAAAAACGGTAGACACCTCAGG
>NC_065516.1:5843644-5853345 GCF_006386435.1 Epinephelus moara
TGGCATTGCGGAGGCCCCTCTTATAAGTTTTGAGACTGTCTGTCCAGATTAAACGAGATTCTTCCAGTTTGGTCAATCGCCAATTCCTTTCAAATTTTCGCGATATTTGTTTTAACTTACGGGTTTGAGAGTTATACCAAGGAGCGAACTTTCTTTGCTTTTTTAACTTCTTTTTAAGAGGAGCTACAGAGTCAAGTGTTGTTCGCAGCGAGCCTACGGCGCTATCGACAAAATGATCAAAGTCGGTCCAGGAACCCTCTGTTACTGAGGGACTTGGTATTGAATTTAACGACGGAGTAATCGGAGTATAGTGCATGTTGTGTAAAATTTACATTGGTGTGTGTGTGTGTGTGTGTTCATGTGTGTTTAGTGCAGGCCTGTGTGTGTAACGTGCAATCTACATTGTGAATAGTGTGTTATCTACATTGGTGTGTGTGTGTGTTCATGCGAGAATGTAAGTGGTTGGTGTTGTAATGTTTCGTGTACTCAGGTCATGGGGGTTTTGGAGGTGGGGTGGTGTTGGTCAGTTGGAGGATGAATGACAGGGGTGTGTTGGTTATGAGTCAGGCTTCCTTGACGGCCTTCTGCAGGGCGGGGTTGGTTGTTGCGGTCTTGAGATATTTCAGGGCTATGGTTTGGTGACATTGTCTTATGGTCTGTATGCCTGTTACTGAGTGTATGTAGTGGTTACTGATGAAGAAGGGGAGTCTATGGGCCAGTTTCAATGCTTTGTTTTGTATTGTCTGTAGTCGTAATTGGTTGTCAGAGATGGTGATCCAGGCGGGGATGGAGTATTCGAATAGTGGTCTGATGTATGATAAGTAGACTTTGATAGCTGTTGAGGGTGATGTGCCATGTTTTCCACAGAGGGCTTTGAGATGATTGAGTCTATTGTTTGCTTTTTGTTCCAGGTTATTGATGTGTTTGGTCCAGGTCATGTTGTTTTGGAAGGTGACTCTGAGGAAGAATGCTTCTTTACTGAGGTGGATTGGTTGGTTGTTTAGTGACAGGTTGATGTTGGTCTGTAGGTGTTGGTTTTTGGTGAAGAGGATGCATTGAGTTTTGGCAGGGTTTAGTTTGATTCTCCAGAGATTTGACCAGTTTTCTATTTCAGTGATACATGTGTTGAGTTTTTTGGCTGCTAGTTGTGGGTTTTTTGAGCTTGACCAGTAACAAAGATTGTCGGCGAACTGTGAGACTGTGGCTATGGTGGCTGGGGGGTAGTAGATATCGGAAATGTATAGAAGGAAGAGGAGGGGACTTAAAATATCGGAAATGTATAGAAGGAAGAGGAGGGGACTTAAAACTGCACCTTGGGGAACTCCTGCATTGGGGGGTGAAAGGTGATGAGAAGTGGAGGTGGAGGCGGTGGGGTTAATTGCATTTCTCAGTGATGTGTCGTGTTTTGTGAGTTCCCTGTCTACCAGATCTTTCCATGTGCTGTCGTAGTGGGGGTCGTTTGGGCATGAGTGAATATTTTCGAGGTGGTTGCGGAAGAGTGTGGCTTTTTCTTTATTGTCAGTGATGATTGTGCCAGATGATTTGAGCGGGGGATTGGTGTTGCTTTGTGGATCTCCATTGATGCTCTTGATTTTCTGCCAGAAGGTCCAGGGGTTTGTGTCGGGGTCTTGGCAGTGTTATGGGGTATTGTTTGTTCTCGGGCTTTGGTGAGTATTTCACTGTATACGGATGCTTGATGGTCCAGGTCGTGGGAGGTGGTGGTGAGAGTGTCCTTCAGTTGTACTTGTATGTGTGATTTGTTTGTTTCCCAGTTTACTGTCCTGTTGTATTTCTTGCTTTGAATGGCTTGTAGGTGGAAGGAGAATGTGGTGAGAACGGGAAGGTGGTCACTGTTGAGATGGTTTGTGGTGGAGAACTGGTGGAGTTTTGAAGCCAGGTCGGGGGTGCAGAGGATCAGGCCCAGGATGTCGGGGTTGCCGGTTAGGGGGGATATGTAAGTTGGTTCATTGGTGTTGATGATTGACAGATTATTGTTGAGGATCTGTCGGAGTGCTATGTCGCTTGTGTTTGTTTTACTGCAGTAAAAGTTGATATGTTTTGCGTTGAGGTCTCCCATGATGAGGGATTGACTGGGGTTGAAGATGGCAGTGAACAGGTCAGGTGAGGGTTTTGTTCTGGGGGGGCAGTAGACGCTGGTGACTGTGATGGGGTGGTGTGAATGGATTTTTGTTTTTATTGTGACATATTCGTTTCCTTGTAGTTGCTCTGGTGATAAGTCGTAATCTATTTCACTGTATTCAATGTTTTTGTGTATTAAAAGTGCTACTCCTCCTCCTTGTCCTGTCTGTCATTCTTTTCTGATGATGTTGTAACCGGAGATATGGATTTGTGAGTTTTTTGACAGAAGTGTTTCGTTTATCGATGCTATGGAGATGTCTTTTTCTTTGAGTAGTTGAATGAGATCCTGTTTATATCCTCATATTCCTCTGATGGTGATGTGTAAGAAGGTGGTGAAAGCCATTATGAAAGTTAGAAAAAGGATGGACAGGTGTATTGCTCCTGGTGAAAATGATGGGGGGTGGGGGAGACATGATGCTCTGCTCCACCGACTCTCCTCACTCCACTCTGCAAACAAGTACTGTTATGCCAGGTTTAGGGGCAGGAGCAAACCATTTCATGAAAATACAGGGGGAGGGGTCAATACAGAAGCTCTCTGGAAGTTTTCTTTTTGCCCAAAACAAGAAAAGAAAAAGAAACTGTTAGTATTAGTTACCACATTCTGAATACAGTCTTCTATTAATGATTAGAGGTTAAGAATTTCCTATTGAAAAAAAATCTTAATGTTCTAATATTTTTCATACAAAATTTCTTTTCTTTCAAATTATGTAGTCAGGTTGTCAGAATGTTGAACAGAAAAGGTTTTTTGACCTGTCTACATGAATGACATTTTGTTTCAAATATTCTGTTAAAACACTGCAATCAGATATGAACTTGTGAAAGAACAGGTGTTGTTGGTTTGTGTCTTCAAAGGCCTAGACACACCAAACCAACTTCAAAGAACCAGCAGTGACCAAGGCCGCTTGCCACATCACTTGACGTCACCTTGTCTCAGCCAAAAAAGTTCTACATGAACACACTGCAAAGACTACAGCCAACAGCCAACCAGCACATCCGTTTTGCACCTGTGTGAGAGGAAATAACTCCCCACACCAGCAGACGGCAGTAGTCTATAGTTTTGTCACTCAAAACCAGAAAAACCAGGAAACCTGAAGACTGTCTTGACGGTTGTAATGCTGCCAGTAAAGCCGCATATAAGGAGCTTTAAAGTCCCTACAGGGTGGGTGGGAGGGGTGGTGGCTGTGTCCAACAAACCCTTGACTTTCACCCAGGAGCCCGATGTCCACTTCCTCTATGAATATTGAGCCAAAACATGATGTATTTTCTAAACCTAACCACATGGCTATCCTGAGTAGGCATGCATCCATATCCGGGATGAGGAGTCTTGTCACTGCGTGGCGAGGATCGAGGACTATTGGGTGGATGTCAGTAGAACAGGCGGTATCAAGGCGACGAAGGCGTCCACCAACATGGGTAAGACCCATTGTAGGATCCATCTCTGGTGAAAGTGTGCTGAGCCTACTGCTGGGCAGTACTGGTTTGCCAGCCTTGAGACACTTAATCTCTTCCAGGAAGCACTCCACTTGGCTGGCATTCAGCAGGAAGACTTCAGCATCACGATGGTCAGGCTGAGGTAGGGAGGGGTCAGCCGCCGCCCCGTGAATGAACTGCTGGGTGTCTTTTAGGGAATTGATACGATTTTATTGATATCAATGCCATTATCGATTCTGCTTATCGATCCGATTCTTTACTGATTCCCTTATTGATTCCTCCTGTGAATTTTCTGTGTAGAAAAGTAGACCTTACAGTAGGGCTGGGCGATAAACCGATTTTATCGATTAATTCAAATTTGCAGTTTAGGCCGATTTGTTTTAATGAAAATCAAGTTTCTATTTAAAATCCGCCACCGCCGCTCCACGCTGGGCTCCGGTAGTTCAGAGTGGGCTCACCNGCTTTCGTGTCACACCTGTGTTTGTGTCTGTGCTCGCCTGTGTGTGTGTGTGTGTGTGTGTGTGTGCGCGCGCATCAGGGCCAAACTCCGCCGTGCGCGACACAGAGAGCAGAGGAGGATTTTAGACGCTCACCGTGTAGGGACATAAATGACATGCCGTTGTGTAAATAAGATGAATAAGTGTTACCAACGCCAAGCTGGCAGACCCCCGCACCGTAGTAAAGGGACCTCCGAAGACCATTAGCTCTTTTAGCTTGTGTTAGCTCGTTGTGGCAACAACACATAAACAACGGGACTTCCTCTGCGTTAAAGAATGGCACTTTATTTTCAGCACTGCAGGGATGATGCACAGCCTCTCTCATCAGTGTCTGACTTTTACATAGAGGAAAATAAGTCAAAAACAGGATGCAGAACTGCGTAGGCTTCTTCGCTGTGGCTGCTCGATGTAAATAACATAGCACATGCCTCACTTTCTTCCTGGGGCGCGTCCGTCTGACGTCACACACCACACCCGGCGCCCTAACGTCTCATACCTCCTACATCAACTACACACATACACAGCTCCACACATACATACACAAGCCACACACATCAGGCTCAGCCTGTAACATAAGGCTATTTAGTTTGTTTAATAAAAGGACAAGGTATAGACCTGTTCTATAGTAAAGGTAACCTTAAATGACTTCTGTTGTGATCCAGTATAATGGTAGGGGAAACACTGCCGTATGATAAGAAAGGGGTCCGGTGGAAAGCGATCACAGATGCAGTCGCAATGTATATTGCAAGAGATATGGTGCCCATATGTAGGCTACCGTGGAAAAGCTGGGGTTTATTCACATGCTGAAAGCTTTGGACCCCAGATATGTGCTACCAGGCCGCAAATATATATTTTTTTTAACTAGGAGGGGAAAAATCGATTTAAATCGTGAATCAGATTTTTTTTTTAAAAATTGGAGATTTTTTTTTTAGGCCATATCGCCCAGCCCTACCTTACAGGTTTTCAGTGTCAACAACACAAATTTTATTGAGTTTCTATTCTAAACAAGAGATAAGTGCTTGTGTAAGTAAACAAATATGTATTTGGTCACTGGATCCTAGATCTCTGGACATATAAATAAATAAAAATAAATTATAATCTTTGTCCTACATGGTGGGGTTTGCTGGCTAAACGGAGGGGGCAGGGGGCTGGGACGTGGAGCTGGGGGAGCGACACTGCAGGCAGCAGAAATACTTGGTCCATCGCTATCATCTAAAATGGAACAAATGAAAGAATATTTGTACCGCAATTGTTTTCATCTACGTCAAATAACGTTGCAGAATCTGTCATTGAATGCGTTGTGCTATCGTTAACATGGGACAGGACATACGTACCGTCACTGGCACTGCTCTGCTGAGACTTTGCTGCAGCTGCACCTGTTGACCGGAGATTGTCAAACATCGGCACTCTTGATATTTAATGCCATGCGACGACAAATGCTTCAGCATGTTGGTGGTGTTTCCGCCCTTGCAATGTAATTACGGTGCTGCATAAACTGCATGTCGCGCTGCATGTTAGTCTTTTTTGGTGAAGTGAAGCCACGCTTTCGACCGCTTCTGTCTCTCCGCCATGATGTCTTCTTCGTTGTTGAACGTGCTGCTGACTGATGAGCGTGATGTGCGTCATCGATGTTAAGATTCGGCGTAATGAAAAGAATCGATAAGGGAATCGTTAAGCATAAAAGCTAATGATGTCGATGAATTGAACCAGTTGGAACTGGTTCTCGATTCCCATCCCTAGTGGTTTTTATCAGGGTTTCATTAAGGTGCAGGCCTGTTGTTCATGGTTGCGACCACAATTACAACAACGCTTGCCATCTGTTATCCCCGACTTCTTCCGGTGAATGCTGGACGATGTCTGGACATTGTGACAGGTAGTGGTCGGTACTCTTAAAAAGAGACGCAGCCGCTTGGACTCCTGCTGCTTGACCTCTGACCGAAGCGTCTCTGAAGGCTGACCATTGTCACACTTGGGCTTGTCGAAGCCATGATAAACTGAGACAGGATGGTTACATGGCCTGGCTGCAGGGACCTGCCTATCCCTCTTGGGGGGTTGTGTTCCTTCAGTATGATGGCGCTGTGCCATTTTCGCGGACAGTCTTTGAGCTTCGGTCTTTACCTTGAGCCAGTCAAAGAGGTCTCGAATGCTGTATGGGTTTAGGCCATATGGCTGCTGGAGAGTCTGCATCGCGGCGGTCTTGGGCTGTGCATAATGCCTGCAGGACTGGGCGATGAGCCGGGCTTCATCCAGGACCAATTGCTCCATAAGTACTAGGGGTGCAACGGTACAGGTAGCCCACGGTACGGTCCGTACCTCGGTTTGTGGGCCACGGTTTCGGTTCGGTTTCGGTACGTGTTTTGCGCATAAAGAGAACAATTTTTTTCTCCAAAACTTATCTCTTTATTTTGCTTGACTTTGCACTTGACATGCTGCTGTGTTGCGCTACTGCCTATTCAAGTGCTGGAATTTGTTATTTACGTGACAACGCCTGAACGCAAGACAGGCTCCGCTCTATAGACTGGCTTGGTTATAATTCTCGGTCAGGAAAATGCGGCCCGGGCCGCACTCTTGTGTGCTCACCTGTGTCTGTGTGTGTGTGTGTGCGTGTGTGTTTGTGTGTGTGCGCATCGGGGCCGAACTCCACCGTGCGCGACACAGAGAGCAGAGGAGGATTGTAAACGTGCGTGCATGTAGAGACAGAAATGACATGCCGTTGTGTAAATAACATAAGGCTATTTAGTTTGTTTAATAAAAGGACAAGGTACGGGGCGGGGCGCCCCCTAATATAATGGTAGGGGAAACACTAGACATGTTTCAAACAACGTTTGCAGACAGTGAAATTTCTATTAACTGTTTTCACTCCCTTGTCGTTTTATTCAACAGCAAAACCGAAAAGATCCCACACCAGAAGATTTGTTTGAAGCCGGTGCTTCTTCAAACTTCTGTCTCTCAACTCCTCCACTTGCGCTTGCCATGGCTCTCTATGTTTGTTTTTTCCGTTTCTTTTCTGTGTGAGGCAAGAGTTACTTTCCCCGGCTCCACTTACAACAGTGTGAGGGGGTGAGTGGGCAGAGCCACAACAGTGATTGGACATTAACTCGCGGGGAGGGCTTTCGTGCAGCAGGCTGACCCGGCCTGTGAATAAGCACACACCCACACACACACACACACACACACACACACACACACACACACAGTGGCCTGTGAAGCATCAGTGCAAAATTAATTGCAAAACCGAAAAGCCGCGGTCCATAAGGGCGTATTGATCCGTGCAGGGCGGACCAAACGGTTCAATATTTTACCAAGGACCGTTGCATCCCCAATAAGCACTACATGATAGGCTGGCTGGGTTGATGGAGCAGGCTGGGGCTGGTATACCGGTTGTGGATGATGGCTCAGCTGGTATGATGGCAGTTGGTATGCTGGCTGTGCGGATATGACTGGGAGGTTGATATAATGTCTGCTGGGGCACAGCAGGAGTGTATGGTGGTTGATAGGTAGACTGCCAAGGTGTGCCTGCTTGGTGTTGGCTCACTGGCTGGAGAGCAGCTGCAGTGGATAGCTGGTATGCTGGATACAGGGCTGTTGCAGTCTGTGTTTGAGATGCAGGCTGTGCAGTTGTATACTGATATGAAGAATATGCAGGTGTCATTGTCAGAGATTGCTATTGGGTCTGTCCAGCCACTGACATGCTGCCGTGCCTGATCTCCACAGGCGATGGCCCACGTGACCTACTGCTTGCATGGCCTGGACATTAGATTGCACCATGGCCATACTCGTCACTGTAGGGGGTGGCAGCCTGGAAACTGCTCCAAACCGTGGTGCAGAGGTTAATGTTGGTGGTAGAGACTGAGTTAGCAACATGTAGTTATCTTGTCTTTGGCCTGGCATATTTGCTGAAGTTGCTTGAGCCTGTAGTGCTGCAGCTGTTGTGTGCAGCAATGATGTTAGCAGCATATTATCTTGAGGCTGGGAAGACGGTCCTGGCTGGAGGGATAATGGCTGCTGCAGATGGGCACTGTTGTCTGTTTGAGTGTTTGTCCCATCTGAATGATGGATTGACCAGGGGTCACGTGCAATAGGGTTTATGTGCAATATTACGATATCCCTGGTTACTTCTGGTGTTGTCATGGGCTACACCTGATGTATTTTCGAAAGTATATTGTGCACCTTTCATGTCTTCTGTATTGTGTCTACGTGGTCGCTATGAATTTTAACTCTGTCTTTTGTCACTGCTGTTCACTACATTTTTTTTTAAACTTTATTTTTCATTTTGCACATAACAAAACATAGGCATAAAATACAACAACAAAAAACACAAAGGGTGGGGAGGGGGGCACTACTTTCTGTTATATGTATTTTTACTTCCATTCTGTTTTTGCAGACCTTTGTACAGTTTGGAAACAATTTTTGAAGGAATTTGTTTATAGGCACCTGTCAACACTCTGATCACTTCATTTTCTTCTGTATTATAGAAATTTCTTAGCTGGAAATATCTGAACAGGTCTCCTTTATCCAGGTCAAACTCCCTCTGAAGTTTTCCAAAAGATTTGAAATGTTGTCCTTCTACCAGTGTGCAGATAGCTGTTATTCCTTTGTCTCTCCAGCTTCTAAACATCCTATCAAGCTCTCCAGGCTTAAACCTGTGAGTTTGAGAAGGCCAGATCAGAAGTTTACTATCCCCTGTCAATTTGTATTTTTTAACCACCTTGCACCATATTCTAAGTGTTTCTTTTAATATTGAATCGTCTCCCTTGGGGTCTGTATGCTCTATTTCACCTAGCCTGGTTTGAGGGGGATCCTGGCCCAGTTTCATACTCATATTGTGGGGAGCACCAATAGACAATATACCTTAATTGGGCCGCATAGTAGAATTTTGGCAGCGCTAGTCCCCCATTTTCCTTGCCTATTTGGAGGGTTTTGAGTTTTATCCTTGATCTAGCTCCCGCCCAGATAAACCTGGATATCAGTTTATCCCAAGATGCAAATTGTGATTCTGGTATTCTAACTGGGAGTGACAAAAAGAGATACAGCAGTCTTGGCAATAGGTTCATTTTTACCACTTTGATTCTTGAACTAAAATCCAATATTAATGTAGACCATTTTGTTATGTCCCTCTGCATCTTATCATTTATTACCTTAAAATTTATTTCGTAAAGCTTGTCAACTCCTCCGAGAACCGTCACCTTATCGTGGTGGAGGAGTTAGAGTGCCCTAATGACCCTAGGAGCTGTGCTGTCGGGGGCATTTCGCCCCTGGTAGGGTTTCCCATGGCAGATTGGTTCTGGGCGAAGGGTCAGACGAAGAACAGCTCAAAAGACCCTTCATGATGGAAAACAGCAAGAGTTGGCGTACCCGGCCCGGAGGGTTACCGGGGCCCCGCTCGTCCCCCTGCAGGCCCACCACCCGCATAGGGATCCAGAAGGGTTCGGTGCAGTGTGGATCGGGTAGCAGACCAAGGCGGGGGCCTTGGCAGTCCGATCCTCGGCTACAGAAGTTGGCTCTTGGGACATGGAATGTCACCTCTCTGGCGGGGAAGGAGCCGGAGCTTGTGGAAGAGGTTGAGCGCTATCGGCTAGATATAGTCGGCCTCACCTCGACACATAGTTCCGGCTCTGGAACCCAAGTCCTTGA
>NC_065516.1:5856699-5891984 GCF_006386435.1 Epinephelus moara
TCTGAACCCGAGTGGTGTGCAGTTATTGGACTTCTGTGCGGGTGGCAGTTTGGCCATAACTAACACCATGTTCGAGCATAAGGATGTCCATCGGTGCACGTGGCACCAGGACAGCCTAGGTCGCAGGTCAATGATTGACTTTGTAGTCGTATCATNCTTCTGTGCGGGTGGCAGTTTGGCCATAACTAACACCATGTTCGAGCATAAGGATGTCCATCGGTGCACGTGGCACCAGGACAGCCTAGGTCGCAGGTCAATGATTGACTTTGTAGTCGTATCATTTGACCTGCGACCATATGTTCTGGACACTCGGGTGAAGAGAGGAGCAGAGCTGTCAACTGATCACCATCTGGTGGTGAGTTGGATCAGGTGGCAGGGGAGGACACCACGCAGACCTGGCAGGCCCAAACGAGCAGTGAGAGTCTGCTGGGAACGCCTGGCGGAAGAACCTGTCGAGATGATTTTCAACTCCCACCTCCGGGAGAGCTTCGACCGCGTCCCGAGGGCGGAGGGGGACATTGAGTCCGAATGGGCCTTGTTCCGATCTGCCATGGAGAAGGCTTACGACCGTGTCCCCAGGGGCATCCTGTGGGGGGTGCTCCGGGAGTATGGGGTTGGTGACCCTCTGCTAAGGGCCATCCAGTCCCTGTACCGAAGGAGCGCAAGTCTGGTTCGCGTGGCTGGCAGTAAGTCGAACCTGTTCCCGGTGAGGGTTGGACTCCGCCAGGGCTGCCCTTTGTTACCGGTTCTGTTCATAACTTTCATGGACAGAATTTCTAGGCGCAGCCGAGCGGTGGAGGGTGTCAGGTTCGGTGACGGGAGGATCTCGTCCCTGCTATTTGCGGATGGGATGAGAATCAGCACCTCCAAGTCTGAGGCCATGGTCCTCAGCCGGAAAAGGGTGGATTGCCCACTCCAGGTCGGGGGGGAGGTCCTGCCTCAGGTGGAGGAGTTTAAGTATCTCGGGATCTTGTTCTTGTTGTTGAGTGGGGATAGGATGGAGCGGGAGATTGAGGGTGGCGTCAGCAGTGATGCAGACGCTTAACCGGTCCGTTGTGGTGAAGAGGGAGCTTAGCCAGAAAGCGAAGCTCTCGATTTACCGGTCGATCTACGTTCCAACCCTCACCTATGGTCACGAGCTCTGGGTAGTGCCTGAAAGAACGAGATCGCGAGTACAAGCGGCCGAAATGAGTTTCCTCTGCAGGGAGGCTGGGCTCAGCCTTAGAGATAGGGTGAGGAGTTCGGACATCCGGGAGGGACTCGGATAGAGCCGCTGCTCCTCCGCATCGAGAGGAGCCAGTTGAGGTGGTTCGGGCATCTGGTAAGGATGCCTCCCAGACGCCTCCCTTGGGTGGTGTCTCAGGCATGTCCAACCGGGAGGAGACCTCGGGGCCGCCCCAGGACACGCTGGAAGGATTACATCGCCCGGCTGGCCTGGGAACACCTTGGGGTTCCCTCGGAAGAGCTGACGGAGGTGGCTGGGGAAAGGACTGTATGGGCTTCTTTGCTGAGGCTGCTGCCCCCGCGACCCGGACCCGGATAAGCGGAGGACGACGAGACGAGATGAGACGAGACGAGACGAGACGAGACGAGAAAGCTTGTCAACTTCCTGAGTAATTAGTACTCCTAGATATTTTATTGACCTTTCTTCCCAATTTAATTTATACAGCTTCCTTATTGCTTTATTTGGTGTGTAGTTAAGAGCGAGTACCTGCGTTTTTGTAATGTTCAGTTGGTAACCTGACATTAGTCCATAGTCCTTCATGATTTTCAGAAGTTTGGGGAGTGTTGTATTTGGATTTTGGAGGTAGCTGATAATGTCGTCCGCAAAAAGCCCTATCCTGTGTTCCTCTCCTGATGTAGTGATTCCTGTCAGTTTGTTGTCTTGTCTAATAGCTTGAGCAAGCGGCTCTATGAAAATTGCGAAGAGGGCGGGGCTAGCGCAGCATCCCTGATGTGTGCCTCTGTGCAGCTTAAATCTATCTGTCAGGTGGCCATTGATCTTTATTCTGGCTGATGGGTCGCTATACAGAGACTGTATACATTTGATAAATTGATCATTAAACCCCAACCTCTCTAACACTCTATATGGGAAAACCCAGTTGACCTGATCAAATGCTTTCTGGGCATCGAGACTGATCAGGGCAGCGTTCAAATGGTGTTTGTTAGCATGTTCTATAATATGGAGGGTTCGTCTGATATTGTCTTTTTTTTTTGTGATAAATTTTTTATTTATTCATCGCTTATATAATAGGGGAGGAGCATCCCCACAGCCAAAGAAAAAACAAACAATTATTTACATACTGGGGAAGACAAAAAAGAAGAAAAATCTTCACATCCATGAAACCAGCAGAGCAAAACACCACCTGCTCCCCCCCTCCAATCCCACATCCTCCCGCTCCCACCAACCCACTCCACCCCCACCCCCTGCACCCCAACATGATGGAACCAAGGTAGAGAACCATGGAAAAAATAACTAAGTAAATATACATATATAAAAATTAAGAAAAAAAAAAAAGGGAAAAGACACAAAACACAGACACGCACACCATTCCCAACCCCCTCCCCCTGCCATCCAGGAATCCCATGACCCTCACATTCACTGAACAGACATCTCTCAGACATAAAAAAGAAACTGAACAACTGCTATCTCCTCCATCATGATGATATCCACAGAGACAGCATAGCATATACATAAGATATATGTATATAAATGAGATAACCAAAAGAGTGTACATATGTTATGTGCATGTGCAATATGTACATAACATTCTGAACATAAAACTTAACAAAGAATATGCAAACCATGGATGAGATGGACCATAAATATTTACAACATGTCAGTAATTTTCTCTAGTAACGTTGACCAGCAATTAATATTTGATGTTTTAGCATGATGTAAACGAGCTGTAGAAAGCTCCAACTGCGCAATATCCTGGTAAGCAAAAAGCCATTCCCTCACCGACAGTGCATGTGGTGGTTTCCAACGATAGGCTATCATTCTTTTAGCGGCTGTAAAACCAGCCAACAACAGACGCTTATTATTTATAGTTAGTTTTAAAGACGAGGTGTCATTAAGTAAAATCAAACACAGTGAGTGAGGGATGGCCTTTCCAATTATATTAGACATTATACATGAGACATTGTTCCAAAATCTATTAACCTCCGGACACTGCCAAACCATATGATAGAAAGTAGCAATGGTATTGTCTGGACAAAAATCACAATATGGATTATCTCGGAGTTTCATTTGTTTTAATCTTCCAGGAGTTAAGTAAGACCTGTGAATAAATTTATAATGTATCATTTGATGATCCAGATTTCTGGAAGACAAGGATACATTTGACCATATAGTGTACCAATCTAGATCCGAGGAGGTGTTAATATCCGTCCTCCAGAGTCTAAGTGATAGAGGTTTGTATGAAGCTTTAGTTATAAATTCATATAGGTCAGAGACAATACCATTATTTTTACCTTTGGTGTCAAAAATAACATGAAGAGGATGATTTCCTAACTCAGTGCCCCAAGGAACACCTTGAGCACGCATTGCTGCACGTAACTGTAAATAGAAATAAAAAATGCCCGGTAGGTTATAAGACCTATCTAAGTCATGGAATTCACGAAGGCCCTTTCTCCCTATGATGTCTTTAAAAACACAGACTCCTTTATCCTCCCATTTTGGAAAAACAATTGGCTTCTTCTCGATTAGAAGAGAATAATTATGAAAAATAGGAGATTGAGCAAAAAACTTATTGCGAATTTTAGCAAATCGCTGGACTTTATGCCATACAGTGAAAAGATATGAGATTATTGGCCCAAAATGTCGTTTTACTGTCCTATGAGGTATATTGGAGTATATCAAATTAGACAGGTTATGTGGATATGTTAAATGCTCTTCAATCATGACACCAGAGTCTCTGAATTCAACCAAGTAATAAGTGGACGCAAAACAAAGCACCATGAATTTGAAATTGGGCAATTTAACACCTCCTGATGATTTATATCTTTGCAGAGTAGAAGCTTTGATTCTGGGTTTCTTTTTGTTCCATAAATAAGTGCTAATAACAGAATGCAGTTTCTTCCAGTAACCACCCGGTGGAGCTAGAGGAATCATGGAACTGATGAAATTGATGCAAGGCAATGTGTTCATCTTGATGACTGAAAGTCTGGACTGAAAAGAAGTAGGGAGCATACCCCATCTTTTCAAGTCGCCATCAATATCGTTTAAAACTTTATTATAGTTATCAGTATTTAGTGAGTTGAGGGAGGGATGGATGGACACTCCTAAATATTTAAATTTACCAACAACTGGAATATTAAAGAGAAGTGTCTGATCACCCAGTCCACCCAGTAGCATTAAAGCTGATTTTGTCCAGTTTATTTTATAACCTGAGATACTGCTAAAAACCTCAAAAATTTTAAAGAGATGTGGGAGGGATTTAGAGGGACTTTTCGTAAAAATCAAAATATCATCCGCATACAGAGAAATATAATGTGGTGTACTGTGAATGATGATTGGTTCAAGAACCTCCGACTGTCGTATTGCCTGAGCAACAGGTTCCAGAGATAGACAAAATAAAAGTGGAGATAAAGGGCAGCCCTGACAAGAGGATCTGGAGACTGGAAACCTAGATGAGCAGGTGTTGCACGTTATAACAACTGCAGAAGGGTTAGCATACAGTAACTTAATCATAGAAATAAAGCTATCACTGAAGCCCATGTGTTTGAGTACAGACCATAAATAACACCATTCCAACCTGTCAAAGGCCTTCTCGGCGTCCAATGAAAGAATGGCACTTTAAACTTCTGAACCTGAGGCTGAATCTATGATATGAAGTAAGCGACGGACATTATCAGATGCTAGTCTTGATTTAATAAACCCAGTTTGGTCGTGGTGGACCAAATGGGGCATGTAGCGCCCTAGCTAAAACCTTAGCGTAAAGCTTAACTTCACAATTCAGGAGACTTAAAGGCCTATAGGAGGAGCAGTCATTAGATGGTTTGTCCTTTTTTAGTAGAAGAGAGATGATTGCAATATTGGAACTAACAGAGAAGGAGCCTTTATTAATAGAAAAATTAAACATATTCAGCAGCAACAGAGGACCGAGCTGAGGCCAGAAAGCATCATATAATTCTGGTGGTAATCCATCCAGGCCCGGAGATCTGCCTCTGTTCATTGATTTAATGGCTTTCCTTAATTCTTCTAAAGTGATAGGTGTCTCTAACTGACAAATGGCCTCCTGGGGCAGCTTAGGTAGATGTAATGGCTTAAGGAATTCAGAGCAGATTTTGTCATCATGAAGCACCTCTGACTTATACAGATTTTGGTAGAACAGTTGAAAAATTCTATTAATCTTTATGGGATCAGATGTTATGTCCCCCTCCTTTGTCCTAATTGCTGATATATTTGCTAGATTATCATTTTTCCTTAGTTTATGAGCAAGCAAATGGCTAGGTCGAGCACTGTTCATATAGTAATTCTGCCTAGTACGGTGGATAATAAATTCCGCTTCCCTTCTTAACAGGCTAATAAGTTCATCAAGTAATTTCTGTCGCTTACAGATGTTTTCATAAGAAATATTATTTAACATGTCTCGCTCAAGTGCTACAATTTCAGATTCCAGAGATTCAATGCGATGTTTTCTAGATTTATTGAGATTTGATGCAAATGATATAGCTTTGTTTCTAATGCAACCTTTAACCGCATCCCATAACACACAAGGATCATCAACTGATGGGCTATTTATTGTAATGAATTCATTCAATTCAGCCTCAAGCTCTCGTCTAAAAAGTGTCATTCTGAAGTAGAGACGTATTAAAACGCCAACGGACGGCCCTAGATTGACTAGCTCTTAATGAAAAAGTACATAAAGCAGCCCTATGATCAGATAATGAGATTGGAGTCATTTCAGTTCTGCGGATATCACTGAAAAGAGTTTTGGATGCAAAAATATAGTCGATTCTTGAAAAAGTCTTATGTCGAGCGGAAAAAAAAGAAAATTCTTTAGTAGAAGGATTCATCATACGCCAAATGTCAATCACACCATGATCAATAGAGCATTTCTGTAGTGCAACAGATGCCAGTCGTTGATCTCTGCTTTCTGTTACTCCTGTTCTATGTCATGGAGCCAAACAGCATTGAAGTCACCCCCTATCAAAAGCTGATACTCTGGAAGATCTATTAATATAGAGGCCAGTGAATCATAAAAATGCTGGTCAAAGCAATTTGGAGCATAAACGCAGATCAGAGCAATTTTAATACCATTATAAGCTATTTTGCAAAAAGTGATTCAACCATCATCAGATTCCCCTGTGCCCAAATTAGTATAATTTAGGTTACGTTTTGCTGCTATAAAAACCCCTTTGCTCTTTTTGGTGTAACAGGAGGAGGCAATCACATGATAATATTTATTCTTAAATCTATGTACATCAACTTTAAGAAAGTGTGACTCCTGTATAAAAGCGAAGTGGATATTCTTCCTATAAAGGAGCTTGAGACTACTTGTACGCCCCCCCCCCCCCCCCCAAAGAAACCGCACGCACACGCGCGCGCGCACACACACACACACACACACACACACACACGTGCAAAAGGGAGAAAAAAATAAAAATAAAGAAGAGAAAAAAAAAAGAAAAAAAATGAGAAGAGTGAAATGCAACACTCTGCCTTGACCATCAAAAGTCCTCTCCAGAAAAAGGGAGAAGACAGCCCACCCCCCCAAAAAAATATACCGGTCATCATGGAAGAACAGTCATAGCCCCTCCACCCTCCATCGAAAAAATAGATAAACATAAAGGCTTGCATTTAAACTATGGGACAGTAAGCCACGCAAAATGGGGCACCACAAACAATATCAAATATCCTAAAGTCATTAAACCTAGAAGAACAAGACTAAACAGAAAGGACTGCTGTCAGTAANCATAGCCCCTCCACCCTCCATCGAAAAAATAGATAAACATAAAGGCTTGCATTTAAACTATGGGACAGTAAGCCACGCAAAATGGGGCACCACAAACAATATCAAATATCCTAAAGTCATTAAACCTAGAAGAACAAGACTAAACAGAAAGGACTGCTGTCAGTAAAAAGTTTAATGAGCTAAATAATGAAATTAGCTGCATTTCATAAACATAAAGAGGACAGCATATATCATATTATAATCACTTTATAGAAGGAGCCATGGAGAGAGAGAGAAAAAAAAAGAGGAGTACACATCATGGCTCGGTAGTCTGAATTGTTCATGGAAGATGTCATTTGATGAAACTTAGTCTTAGTTCAGTCTTACCATTTTCGGAGCTTATTTACCAACCGACGCTTTAATCTTTCTCCAGGGAAGCAATGAACTGTTCGGCCTCGCTCAACTCCTGAAAGGTGTAGGTGTTGCTCCCCCGGGAGAGCTTGATTGTAGCGGGGTAGAGAAGGAAAGCCTCGAATCCGTGACTGCGGGCCTCGTACATGAGCTTGTAGCACGGTCTCCGATGCCTTGTTGTGGCCTCGCTGTAGTTGGCGGTGCACTTCAGCTGGATGCC
Source organism: Epinephelus moara (assembly GCF_006386435.1). Lineage (NCBI taxonomy): Eukaryota > Metazoa > Chordata > Actinopteri > Perciformes > Serranidae > Epinephelus > Epinephelus moara. Next base: position 5,864,230 of record NC_065516.1, read on the forward strand.
CTCTACCTCCAGAGGATTTTTCCTTGCTTCGTTGAGTAAACGGTCTCTATCAGTGTAGCGGAGGCACTTGATAATCAGCGGGCGCAGGCGTTGTACCTTGTGAAAAACTGACTGCACAGCCGTTAATTTTCCAAAAATTTGTGGAGGGTGGACGCCGAGGATTACTATGTTGCCGCCATGACACCGGAAACCAGAGTTTTTTTGTCGTCTGATATTGTCTTGTGTTTGTCGGCCTTTTATAAATCCTGTCTGATCTTCATGTATCAGGTCAGGTAGAAAACATTCCAATCTTTTAGTAATAATGGATGTGAACAGTTTATAATCTACATTCAAGACAGAGATCGGGCGATAGGATTCACAATGAACTTTATCTTTACCTTCTTTGGGAATAACTGATATAACAGCCTCCTCCCATGACGGTGGTGCTACTGCTTTTTCCAGCTGAATGAATCTAGTATTACTGGGGCGAGTTCTTCTTTAACCTTTTTATACCATTCATTCGGAAAGCCGTCGCTCCCTGGAGACTTATTAGTTTCAATTTACTTATGGCTGTATCCAATTCTTCTTTTGTGATAGGGGCTGTTAAATAGTCATTTTGCACCTTCCCTATTGAGGGGAGGTCCAGTGACATTAAGAATTGTTTTATAGTGTTTTCATTGGCCATCTGCGGTTGTGAATATAGATTCTCATAGTAGCCTTTAAAGGCTTTATCAATTTCTTCTGGCTCACATGTTATTTTATGTGTTAAGGGGTCTCTAATCTTGTGTATTGAATTTTTGATCTGTTGAGTCCTAAGACGCTTTGCTAACATTCTTGTCGCCCTTGGGCCTGATTCATAAAAAGTTTGTTTGGTGAATCTCAATTTCTTTTCTAATTCATCATTCAAGATGTTTTCTATCTGTTTTTTTACTTCTTTGATTTGAGATATTATTGAGTCCTTATTCTCGACGCTAGGTTGTTGTTTCTCCAGTTTCCTCAGTTCTTTTTCCAATTCGTCATGCTTTGACCTCCTTAATTTCTTTAAAAATGCTGTTTTTGAGATTAGCTTCCCTCTCATTATTGCTTTTACCGTGTCCCATAAGATGGTCGGATCAACCTGACCATTCCTGTTATCACATATACATTCAGCAATTTCTATCTTAATCTCTTCTACTACACACTTATTGTTTAAAATGCCTGTATTTAATCTCCAAAGTGTATTCTTTGGTCTGTTATTTAGATGGATGTTTACATAGACTACATTGTGATCTGATATATCCGCTGTTCTGACTGAGCAGTCTTTTACCCTATGTCTATCTGTGATGTTCATTAGAAAAGAGTCTAGTCTAGAGTGCACTTGGTGGGAGGCTGAGTAATGAGTGAATTCTTTGTCCTGAGCATGTATATTCCTCCAGACATCGAATAAGCCCGACTCTTTTATCAGGATATTAAGGTCCTTCGATCTCTGGGATTTGTGTCTGTTCATACTAGTCGTGTCCAAATAATAGTTCTGAATTGTTTTCCAGTCACCAGCACAGACTAGAATTCCCTCGCTTTCTGAGGCTATTATATCAAACAACAATTTAAAGAATTTTCTGTCGCTTCCTGGTGGAGCATACACGTTTACTAATGTGACCAAAACGTTATCGCCTTTAATTATTATGTATCTACCCTCTTTATCCCTCTTTTCTTTAATTAGATTGAAATTAAGAGAGTTAGAGATTAAGGTAGCCACCCCTCTCTTTCGACTATTTCTACAAGAACTAAAATATGAATTTAAGTAGCCATACTTTTTTAACTTTTCATGCTCTTGTTGTGACATATGTGTCTCCTGTAAAAATGTAAAAATACGACTTGTGTCTTTCTCTTCTCATTTTTGCTAGTACCCTACTCCTCTTAACTGGATTACTCAGGCCATTCACATTAAGAGAAGCAATTTTCAAGTCATGTGACCCTGCCATTCATGTCCCAAGCATTGGATATGTTAGTAGTGTCAATCCCCCAAAACAAAATCTGAACACAAACAGTAACAGTGAAATAAACATAAGAAGGGGGTCTCTTACCTCCTCAGCTGTGACTCCGTTGGTGAGTCGAGGGTAATGCCTCTCAGTAGGAGAGGGCCCTAAATAAAAGATGGCTGGACAGTTTAAATAAACTAACCTTATCATCCTATAAGTCCAACATAACTTATTATGAATGAAACCACCTCTGACAGACAGTTATTAATGTTCAATACGAAGCCAAAGTGTAAAACTAACAGTCATTCTTAATTCAACCTCAAAATTATATAGGTCATACCAGCACAGTGTAGCTTTATATTTTCATTTGTCTACAAGGCTTCACTTCCTCTAGGAACCTCCTCTCTGGAAACTCTGAAGTTTATCCCACGCTCTTTGGGCTACATATGACTCTCCTTCACGTCGTCCTGCTGCCACCTTGTGCCAAGATCCCAACAGCTCCCGCAGCCGAGCTCCCAGTCCGCTCTCTCCCTCTGCCGGCTCTGCCTCTCCCCATGCTTCTTTAAGCACCAACTCCTTGATCGTGAATTCTTGGAAATTGATGATGATGGGTCGCGGGGGTTTATCGGGAGGGGGCTTCTGTGTTAGGGACCTGTGCGCACGTTGTATTTTCAAATCCAGCTCTTCTGGTATTGGCAACTTACTTCTGAGGAGTGTTTCAATAAATTCCGGCACCGGGTCTTCACCCTCTTCTCCTTCCATCACTCCAAAAATGCATATATTGTTTCGTCTGGATCGGGATTCTAGATCCGTTAGTTTGTGCTGCAAGGCTGTTTGCTGATCCAGACAAGTGCACAGCGCCTCGGTCGCCACCTCCGCCCATCCCTCCACCTGTTCCACTCGGGATTCCACTTCTCCGACTCGGTCAGAAAGAGTCTGTATTTCTGTCATGAGGTTGTTGAGTTTTCCATTAATTTCTTGTCCCCAGTGATTAAATTCTTGTCTCAGACAGTCATTATCCCCTTTGAGTTCAGTTTTCAGTTCGTTAATCGCCTTGATTATATCTGCGGCCTGCATACTCGTGCCGGGGCTCTCGCTGCTGCTAGCTTGGGCTGCTTCTTTGCCGTTAGTTTTCGTCGTCGCGCTTCTACTGTCTGGTCTTTCAAGTTTATTTTCGTTGTTTTTTTGGCTTCTGGTTGTTCTTCTCCCACTCATTTATCTTTTGCACCGAGTAATGTTAAGTTAACGAGTCTATTTGTGGGTGAATTGCGATATGTCTGGGAGAGCGGCTCCTCCTGCGTCTAACTACTCCATCAGCCTAACCGGAAGTCTGTTCACTACATTTTTACAGCAAACTGCCTATAGGGATAACAGATGGAAATTAGCCGTGGGCTACAGTCTGGCCTATTTACATATACTCATGTATTTGTTCATTAATATGCATTGTCCCTATTTCTAAATAAATAAATATATAAATAAATAAATGGTTCAACGGGATGCTCAAAGTGTGTTGTGCCGATTGATGTGGCATAGGAGGATCAGGTCCACTTGAGTTGTAGCTGCATTCTCAGAGGCCTTGACTGTGGTAGGCCTACAGTAGCTCTGCTCTGAGGGGGATGGTGAAGGGGGCCCCACACACAGGTTCAGCTGTCTGGGCAGGTTACTAGCATGCAATGCTACATCCCATTGAGTTGCTTCATCAACTGCTGCTGGCGAAGAGAGACAGGGAGGGGCCCGAATGCAGTGTATATCTGGTCACCTGTGGCAGAGTCAGTCTGCAGGCTGAGTGACCACAGCTGCTGTGCGCTAGCGCTCTCACTGTCGTCCTTGAGGGGGGAGGTATGAGGCATGAAGGACTGTGGTAGACTGACCTTATAGCCTTGCAGATATGCTGGAAGCTGTCGTGGCTGTGCTCCTCCCTGTGCTCCACATTCATCTGCTGCTGTTCTCTGTGTGTCCATGGCACCGTCGTGGGTGAAGTGCATCTGGCTCAAAGGACCAATATTGGAGATATTGTGAATATTTGATTTGTTTTGCTGGAACCACTTTATCCAGAACAGCAACTCCGGTCAGAGAATGGACACAGACACAAGGAACAGTTCAGGTTCTTTATATAGAATTGAATGACTGGCAGCATTACAGGTGAATCTTCAGTAAAATGAACTGACTGAGACTAAGATGAGGGATGGAGAACATGGAATGTAGAGTATAGAATGTAGAATGCAAAATGGTTTCTGTAAGACAGAATAAAATATAAAAATGATATTCACTATATTTAAATACTGAATGCACTGTGCTTACTACTCTAACAATAACACACAAGTGCTATGTAAACAGAAATGGCTGACAAAATAGCTTAGCTGGTTTTCCACATACACACAATGTACGTAAATGAGCAATACAACACAGTTAGCTGGCTAGTATTAACTCAGTTGGTGAGTGAGCCAAATTAACACCCAGCAGTAGCTCAGGAAACAACTCAGAAAATACACATCAGCCTCAGCAGCTTAACCGAACCTAATATGGGCTTCATACAACATTTATCTCTCATAAACAATCAGCAGATACATTCTTTAGGCAATTAGTAACTTACTTTCTTCACAAACCATTCTGTGTGGATGAGAAGCAGCCTCAGTGCAGCATGTTGTTGTGGAAATTCTCTGCTGCTGGTGAATAATGAAATAGAGACTTCTGCCGGCCAACGAGGTTTTTTTATTTTCTTTGCAAAGAAAAGTCAGTCATCACACGAGCGGTCAGAATGAAGAAAGACCCCGAGCATAGGAAAGCCTAAACATTTATACCTGAGGAACGCCTCTTACGGTGTGTTTCACACCCTTCTGTCTGCGGCAGGGAGCAGCGCCCCTACCCATTGTTTTCGAACTCTTTCGTCTGCCGCAGCTGTTGGCTCCGACCCCCTAGGGTGTGTTTCACACCTGGCGTATCCTGCAGGATTTTGTATCTAGGTGTGAGGTTAAGAGGTCTAGACATCTGTGTATTTGAAAACACAAAGAATACACAAAGAATAATGAAATTACAATTACAATGTGCTCATTAACTCCACACACACCCAGGTGAAACTTCACTAGGACCCTATAGCACACCTGAGCTGTCCAAAAAGGTGCCTTACTAAAAACCAACATAACATCCTGGTTGAATGAAATAACAGGGAATTTACAACAACCCCCATTCTTGCCTCACTACACTGGCTGCCTGTTAGCTACAGAATACATTTTAAAATTCTGATGTTTGTCTACAAAGTATTTAATGGCTTCGCCCCCTCTTACATCTGTGTCTGTGCAATGACTGTCATGCATCAATGCAATTTCATATATATTTTATTTAATTTAACTTAATCTTGTGTTAGTTGTTGTATGAGTGGGGGTGTGCATGGATGTGTATGTATGAATTCACATAATGTATTTAAAGTCTTAAATGTCACTGTGAGGGCACTTGAAATTTCACTGTATCACTGTATAAAGTGACAATAAAGGCATTGTATCATATCTCATCTTATCTTATCTTATCTTATCTTATCTTATCTTATCTTATCTTATCTTATCTTATAACTCCTTTCCCCTTACCACACTGTGAGAGAACTGAGATTGTCTGACTAAAGACTTCTGTCAGTCCTGAGATCCAGAAACTTTGGAATTCTCTTCCTCCCACCATCCGATTCTCCCCCACCATTAAGATTTCAAGAGTCATCTTAAAACACCCTTTTACTCGCTAGCCTTTAATTGTGCATGATGTGATTGTCATTGTAACTGTTACTGTCACAATGTGGTGAAAGTTTAAAAACAACAAGTTAATTTTAAAGTCAATTATTTAATTAATGAGGAATGAACTGACTTAACAGCAACGATATGGACAGCGCAGGCATTTTTGTTATTTTAATTTTTTAAAAAATGTTCTCTTCCCGTCTTTTGTTCAGTTTTTTTTAGTTTATTTTTTACTTATGTTAGCCTACTTTTCCCCTTTTTTATCGCTGTTCTCCATGAGCGTGTATAATTTAGGTTAGTGGCTCAGATTGAATTAACATTATTTGGAGATGGGGTCGGGAGTGAGTGAGAGCTTTGACGTGACTATGTTCACAAGAAGAGGTGTGAAGATTGGAGGTTTGCTCTCATCAAGTGAACTATTTCTCTCAGTATCACGGAATTTTGTTTTTTCTTTACCTACATCTTTTCTATATGTAGGTGTTTATTTTATTCTTATTTTAAGTGCACTGTTGGTTTGTGTGCATGGGATGAGATGGGAGTTTTTGTGCAGATCACCCAAAATATGGGATCAAATGTGTTGTGTTATGATATTTGAAAAGCACATGTCTGGGATGGATTTGATATTTTTCTTCATGAGATACACTCATATACACTGTGCTTGTAGAGTATGTAAGAAGTGCACATAATGAGTTCAATTAAATATATTACACTCAATGTGAAAGGACTGAATCATATTATTAAGTGTAAGAAGGTACTTTCATGGTTGAAGAAGGAGCGAGTTAACATAGCATTACTACAGGAGACACACTTAATTGATAGGGAACATGAAAAACTCAGGAGAGAATGGGTCGGCCAGATATATTTCTCATCATTTTCAAATAAAAGAGGAGTTGCTATTCTAATTAATAAAAACGCAACATTTACTTTAGATAAATGCATTAAAGACCAACATGGCCGCTTTGTAATTATAACTGGGGTGTTAAACATGGAGCAAATCACTATTGGTTGTATTTACGCTCCAAATGTCTATCAGTGTGAATTTTATTCAACATTTTTGGCTGAAGCTTCTCTTCTCACATCTTTATATACCATTTTAGCAGGAGACGTCAATTGCGTCATGGATCCTGAGATAGATCGCAATCCTCCAGCCATGAAAGTATCTTCAAAAATGACAAGGGTGATGAAAGAGGTATGCTCAGATTTGGACCTATCTGATACATGGAGAGTTCTTCATCCCACAGATTTTACTTTCTTTTCAAACCCTCATCAAAGTTTTTCCCGAATAGATTATTTTTATACTTCAAGAAAAGTGTTAGATAGATTTGAGGAATGCTGTATAGGTACTAGATTACTTTCTGATCATGCGGATGTTTCTATGATAATTAAACCTCCATTCTCTCAGCCGTCTCCACGATTCTGGCGGTTAAATCCACCTATTTTGAGTTGTTCTTCCTTTGTGGAGTATGTAGAGAAGCAAATTGAACTTTTTCTAGCAACAAATGATAATGATGATACACATCCCATGACTCTCTGGGAAACACTGAAGGCCTACATGAGGGGGGCTATCATTTCATACTGTACAGCTAAGAAAAAAGAGTCGCTAAAGACTCAAGTCTATCTTGAAAAACAACTACAAAAGAGTCGCTAAAGACTCAAGTCTATCTTGAAAAACAACTACTAGAGCTTGAAAAACAACTCAAGAATAATCCATCCAAAGCCTTACATGATGAATTAGAGGTAACGAAATCTGCTCTTAACCAAATTTTAACACAGAAAGCGGAGGCCAGCATATTCACTGCCAAACATTGATTATTTGAAATGGGGGATAAACCCGGACGACTGCTGGCACGCTCAGCCGCAGGGAGGCAGCAGTCTAACTCAATTTCGTCATTAAAAGATGATTCAGGAAATAATCAATATGAGACTAAAGACTTGATTCAGATAATGAGAAAATTTTATGAGAAACTATATACTTCTGAGTTTTCGTCTAGTATGGACTGTATTCATAACTTTCTAGAAAATCTTAACCTCCCATCACTACCAAAATCTGATCAGAGTGTGCTTGGTAGACCCATCACCTCGGAAAAGATTATAGAGGTAATTAATTCCTTACAAGGTGGAAGAGCTCCCGGGCCTGATGGATATGGTCCTGATTTTTATAAAAAGTTCCAAAATCTGTTGAGAGGCCCTTTGACAAAAATGTATCAACATTCTTTAGAACAAGGCTTGCTTCCTCCGACATTATATGCAGCAAATATATCGTTAATTCTTAAAAAAGGGAAACCCACAGATGTCTGTGGGTTGTATCGACTTATCAGTCTAACAAATGTAGATGGCCGTATATTTTCCAAAATATTATCAAAAAGACTGGAAGCTTACTTACCTTTATTAATCAAAGATGACCAAACCGAATTTATTAAGAACAGGGTGTCTCAGACAAATATGAGGAAATTAATCAATATTATTCAACACTCAAAAATTAATTGAAAGCCAGGCCTGGTCATTTCACTTGATGCTGAAAAGGCCTATGATAGAGTAGAGAGGCCTTACTTATTCAGCACCCTTGAAAGATTTGGATTAGGTAAAGAGTTTATCAGTATGATTAAATTGATCTATCACTCACCCAAGGCATGTGTACTGATTAATAATGTGCCGTCTTCAGAATTTTTCATTAGGTAGATCTACCTGCCAAGGGGATCCTTTATCACCACTTATTTTCGCGTTGGCTAATGAGCCTCTAGCAGAGGCCATTAGAAGCCATAGGAATATTACAGGTATCCAAATGGGACCAGTAATATACAAAATTGCCCTTTATGCGGATGAGGTATTATTATTTGTATCCAGACCAAAAGAATCATGTCCAGCTATAATATCCGTCATACAAAACTTTGGCTCTATATCAGGATATAAAATAAATTTTGACAAATCAGTAGCCATGCCACTGGGTGGTGAAGACCCACCAAACAGGTTAGACTCTCCCTGTTCTTTATCTACCTCCGGATTCACATATTTAGGCATTTCTATTACTCTTAATGTCAAAAATCTTCTTAATTTGAACTTTTATAATACACTTAAAAATATTAGAATTGACTTGAATAGATGGTTTAACCTACTAATTTCATGGATGGGAAGAATTAGTTTGATAAAAATGAATGTTATGCCTCGACTTCTGTACACTATGCAGATATTACCATTACATATTACAAAGAAGGTAACCAAAGAGATCGAAAGAGACTTCTCAAGGTTTATTTGGCATGGCAAAAGAGCTAGACTTAGTATGAAAACTTTGCTACTACCGGAAGATGGGGGGGCATTCCCAAACATTTTATATTATAACTGGGCCTGCCACAGTCGAACTATATATGAATGGGTTCACTGCTATTATAAAGGTGAACCAGAATCTATCAAAGCTTGGGAATGTACCCATCTGGAATTACTGGGAGAACTCACAAGTGTTAAAAGACCTCAGGTTAGAGCAACAGATAATCCTGGACTTAGTAACTCTTTTAAGGTTTTTAAGGAAATTGCTGACCATACAGGCAGAAAGAATGGAGTTTCTCATCTAACCCCGCTTATAAATAATAGGAACTTTCCTCCAGGAATTAGGAGCAGGATATTTCAGTCCTGGTTTGATAGAGGTATTAAAGTGATAGGAGATCTGTTTGAGGATAATGGTGTTCTTATGTAATTTTCAATGGTTAGAGACAAATATGGTGTAGATGAATTTTTTGCTTACCTCCAGGCTCATAGCTTTATTAATGCAACTGATAAATCTTCTCAGATCAAGACTTTGTTAGGGCCATTTGAGAAATCTGTCATAAAATATAAGAAAAATAAAGGGTTCATTTCATACTTATGATAATTTCGTGAACGACGACCAGCAAAATATAGATAAAGTGATGGATCGATGGGAAAAGGACCTTCAAACGAGCTATGAAAAATAAAATTGGAAAGAATGTATCCAAGAAGTTCATTCTGTTTTTATGTAATAGATTAAAACAAATGCAATACCGGATACTACACAGACAACATATAACACCACATATCTTAAGTAGAATCGATTCTAGCAAGTCTCCCATATGTACCAAGTGTAAAATTTCTTATATGCATTATTTGTGGGAATGCTCAAAAATTGTTATATTTTGGTCCGGTATTGTTAAAGAATTGAGATTAATTTTGAAATGTAAGATCTGTAAAGATCCCGGACAGTTTTTATTAGGGCTGCCGTCAAAAAAACAAATTATAGACACTCAAAGATCTAAATTATTAAAGAAACTTCTTTGTTTAGCAAGGTGATGTATACTTCTAAGTTGGATTAAAGAAGAACCGCCATCAGTAACACTGGTATAGAGAAATCTTAAGAATAATGCCGATGGAAAGATTAAGTGCTAAACTCAAAGGAAATGAGCACAACTTTACTAAGATATGGCAGCCACTAATAAATTACTTGCCCAAGGACCTTAGCGACACAATCCGTGAAGGGTATGACACAGTGAATTGGAGAGTGCCTGGGGCAGTCTGATTTGATGATATTTTTTTTTTCTTTTTTCTCTTATTTTTTATTTTTTTTACTAACTTAGCATGAGTATGGACTGAACGTGATTACAAATGAAAGTGGGAAATAAAATGTTAACACAGATAAAGATGTACATGTGTATACATAGATATGTGCAGAATCTCGAGAGACATGAACTATGTCATCCCATCCTATGAGTTTATTTTGGATTTTGTTTTGTAGTTTTATCACTGTTTTTTTCCCCCTTGTTTATGGGTAGTGTGTTATGGGTATTGTTTGTTTGTCTTTGGTTTGTTTGTGTGTTTTATTTAATATGCCACAAATATGAAGGAGGAATGGACTTGAAACAAAATGTTGTGGCTATTGTGTGTAAAATCAATTAAAAATAAGTTTATACACATTTTTAGAAATGACCAAAAGGCCTATGGTTGGATCCTTCTTTTGTGTTTATTGAACTTTCATTACATTGTGTAAAAACACTGGAGTTGACAATTGCAGCTCTTCTCACTCATAGCAGCAAGATATGTAAATCAAATCAGGTTATTCTGCCAGACAATAAATAATCTGCCTCTTTGGATGTCATTGTTAAAAAAACATTTAAAAGCTGCAGCATTCAGTTTTATTTTACACAACCTATAAACAGACACACACACACATATAGACATAGCTATATATAGATATAGATAATATATAGATACACATATGTATGTATATGTGTGTGTGTGTGTGTGTGAGAGAGAGAGAGAGAGAGAGAGAGAGAGAGAGAGAGAAGGATAGAATTACTTTGCCTATATGTATAAAAAATAACAAAAACAACAGTAGTATGTAAAATAGATTTAAAGTGAAACATTGAAATTAGCATCATTGTCACAGGATGGCATTGTTGCAATAACAAAACCAACATGGCTGGAATGCAGTTTGTTTCAGATTTACCTCAGCTCTCTTTGAATGGAGTCACATAGACTTGTTTTTTAACATCATCACCAATGTCTTCATCTCTGCTGAGTGATATCATCCAGAGCAATCTCCCAATATGTTTCAATTCCCAAGACTGGGGAAGGTGTGGGTGGGGGGGTCAAAAGTCACAGTACAATACAAATATATGTAGCTATAAAGTCCAACCAGGCACACATGCCAGCTTTTCAGCTGAACTGGATACTTTGTACAAATGATACATTTAAGAACTAGAGAAGAGGTCTGTAGCACCTTAAGGAGCTTTAGAAGTACGTTAGCAGCTTGAACCAATACCAAAAATATATTGCAGTGTTTCTTACATACACATTCAAGAAAGTTCACTGGTACCACTGAAGCTTATAAAGAAGTTTGACATGAATTGCTAAAGGTCTGTGCCTCTCACTGAAGAGCATCTCCTGTCTCCCACTCACCAAATGGATTTGGGAGACATTCTGTTTTGCCTATGTCTTTTTTCTTGGGCAGTTAAATTAGCTTTAGAATTTTGAACTTGATCTGATACCACACTCCAAATCTGGATCTACTTTCTCCAGTGGATAGAGATTATTTTCGGTCAACTTTGATCCATGCACAGTTAATTGCTTGTATTCACCCCACATGAAATCCTCAGATTCTGTCATACAGTTCATTGAAATTACACATGAAGTTGAAACTGCAATCAACTGATTGAAAAATGTGTGTTCATCAACCAGCTTTCAGGCAGAAACCACTAAGAAATCAAGTAATATTCTTCCATATTGTCACACTGAGGTCAAAGGATGATAGAAGAAGACAAAATCACCCTTGGAGTTATTGAACATACAGTATAGCTTGTTTGTCTTTTTAACATCTAATTAAACAACCCATAAAAAGATGATATAAGTGCTATATAATTGTCCATTTAAGCTTTATTATTGTCTGTGCTCTCAGACCTAGAATAGTCAAAAAAGGCCTTCTGAGAAATTCGGCCAACAAATATATGTGATTAACATGCATTGTTTGTTAAAAGACCCCTCAATGAGATACACAGAACACTTGTGCAAGTAAAGCAAAAATGACACTTTGATAGGAAAAACACTGTCAAAATTGTACCTGTAAAAATAAAACATTTTATATTGTATTTAAATATTATTGTTCTCTAAAAGAGCTAAATATATCATCTATACATTTGTAATGAAGGTTTTAAACAAAAGGTATTGGATGAAATAAAGGCATTCAGTTTACAAAAAGTGCTATGATTACAAAAAAAAAACAAGAGTTTTGTAAAACCACAAACCTTCACAAGATACAAACAGGAAACTTCAATAAATGTTTTGACACATTCAACTCTACCTTTCACATAACCTAGAAAAATATTGTCTCCATTCATGTCCCGTCATTCAGGTAAAAGGGGAACTTAACACTTCTATTTCATCATCATGTTTGAATTTCAGAGCACAACAACAAGATGAGCGTTTGAGGTATAATCAAAACACTACTGGGTTGTAGATGCATCAAGCATTTCATGGAACTAAGATGCACCATCTGTTACTTGCTGTGGTAGGAGGTGAAAAGGTGAGGGTACAGGCTGTAAAGTTCACATTTTTGCCATAGTGTGCAGTCCAATGTCTTGTTAAAGTATAAAAAGGACATTTGTCCAAAATTATATCTGTTCTTATATCTGTTCTGCATATTAAATATGTTATTTTTATTTTATGAAATAATAAAATGTGACTTTTCATCCTTCAGTTCTGTTGTTGTAGGGCTGGGTATTAATTGACATTTTTTGATATGTGCCAGTATGATACCGGAGTTTTTATTATAATACCAAAACTAAATATAAACCATGTTTGTCTTTTTTTATATTACAACATAAGTGACAGTACTCAAATGTTGAGCATGAAAGTTCATTCTTGATCTTGGGTACAGCAGTTTGACAAAATAATATTAACTAAAGGTCCACTTACTGGATTTTGTGCTGCCCTTTAAACAGTGCCATGTTCATGTGCCATCTTGTGACCTAAATATGGAATTTTGGACACATGATACATTTTAAATGCCAAAAGTTGTTCTGACATAAGCAGCCAAAGAAGAACTTTGTAAAAGTAAAATTGGCTACAGAAGGCAGTTTGCCAAATTGAGTTATGAGTGTACAAACTTCCCATTTCTTTTTTTAATGTATGCCGGCAAGCCAGTGCTTCCAGTAGGTGTGCATTTGCCCTCATTTTTTTTCATCAAAGTTTGGACTGAAATCAGGAACTACTGGACCAAAGAGAAGTAAAGAAGATTATGGATCTGACTACACATTTGATGTCAGCTTTCAGTACAGATTTCAGTATGGCAGTGCAGCGCAAACGTTTTGGTTTATACCCAGCCCTACTTTCCTGGCTAGTGATTGTACTCCGTTAACTGTATGAAAAATAAGACTACAGTCATAAACCCAGAACTAGCAACACAGTAAATGGTATCAGACTGACAACCAACCCCAAGACGGCGTGTTTTGGGACCTTAGTATCTTGTATGTTACATCAGGATTTGGAGCTTGCTACACAAACCTTTAAATGTATTTTTGTGGTCTCACATATATTTACCACTGGCCCAGAATGAGAACATTTCGCCTTGGGCTAAAAAACATAAGATAAATGTTTTGGCTTTTCCCCTAAGGTTTGCATAGGGAATGCTATGTGACCAGACCACAGAGTGACATACTAGGTGCAAATGGGTCACAAATGAGGCTAACCCCAACTAGCAACTACCATGGGAGGTAACAGCAGTTGCTAATGACATGCAAAGCAATGCATCAGTGCTATCTGTAGTTTACTAGGATTATGTTAGCATTTTGTTGGCAAACATTTCTTGAACCTCATTTTTCAACTTAATACACCCACTCATTTGACCCAATTATTACCACAGATGTATTCTGCATCTGCTTGTTCCAACACATCATTGAATGTGTATAATGTGTACACAGTTCAATATTCAAACCCAAGAGTCCATGGTTCTAATGGCTAAGGTCATCCGAAAATTCCAGATGTCTTGTGCTTCACTCCAGCATATATCTGTGGTAATGTTGGAGTGGTGTGAATGGTGATGCTAGTGGATGATACTGGCATGGTTAACCTGTGGGAAACAATGTAAAAAAAAAAAAAAAAAAGTTGTGCATTCCTTTCAACACAGCCATTATTTGTGCCATTTTTTCATATTTCTTGTCTCTAAATCACAGCAAACAGCAGATATGTAATATGAATTGCATGAAAATAAGGCGTAACTTCTGCTTACAATGTATGATTTAAATGAAGGCTATTTGTGTCCATACTGACTGAGTAGTGAAGCGGCTTTGCATGACTTTCAAAGTTCAGCCCCAAATCAAAAATACATATTTTATCTCTTACCTCTAGTGCTGTTTATCAATCTAGATTATTTTTGTGTGAGTTGCTGAGTGTTGGAGATATCGCCTGTCTTCTCTCCAATATAATGGCACTAGATGGCACCAAGCTTGTGGGGCCTGTATTGTTTTTTTCATTCACATCCATCGTGCCACTTCTGGCGCCTGCAATGGTAAAGCAAGGCTGATGCACCGTCCTCGTATTTTACACAACTCTCTCGCTGGTGCTATTGTAGACTATTTGTTTATTTCAAAAGGACCAGGCCATTTAATGGTTCTGTATCATCATACCCATGTTAATATAAGAGGGGATTTTAATATTAAGCGGGAACCACTGCATGTGAATGGATGACTGGGTGAGCTTTTGTGCTTTGATCACCTGCTGTACTTCTAAGGTTTTTATGGATGAAGTAAGGCAAAAGTGGAGTAATAAGAAACACATTCCCCAACCCAGACACTATTGTAAACTAACTTGTTACTTTAAATAAAAGTAACTGGTAATATGTGATATATTACATTTTGAAAGTGACTTTCCCAACACTGGAAATGAACAGAACACGAATCCATAGTTGATAGTCCGTTAGCCACCAGCAATAACAAATAGCAACAATAATATTCTAACTAATAGACTGATACTGCTAGCAGGAGCTAGCTAATGTTATAGCTCACGTAAGGAGGAAGCCATTAATATTTACATTCCATGCTGTCATGAGCACAAGTCTCCTGTCCTAAAGTAGATGCACACTTCCTTCTGCATGGTGGGTGGTTGGTGGGTGTAGTTTGGTAGACAGGAAATGGTTCCTAAATGAAACTGCTTACAGCAAGGTCTGTTGATAATCTTGTGTAATCAGGTTACGTTTTTTGAAAAGAGACATGAGTTTTTCAAATTTTTGGGCACCAAAAGCCGAGTGCCGTCTAGTTCCATTATATTGGAGAGAAGTCAGACACTCTCTACGGGCAATATCTCCAACACTCAGCAACTCACACTGCAACTATACATATTGATAAACAGCACTACAGGTAAGAGAAAAAAATTGTATGTTTGATTTTGGAGTGAACTGTAAACCTGTTCTCATTGCAGATTGTCAAATACAGACAAATTGTCACTTCCCCTCTGCATCTCATGGCTACATGAAGGCCACAGAGATAAAATACATTGTGACAGCTGGTTAATGTTGTGAATCAGTCACATTTAGCTTTTGGCACAAAAATACTTGGAAAGGCTTAGAAAAGAACATCATAAAAGACATAGAAGATGTGTACATCTAAAAAACATTTGAGACAGATGATGGACAAACAGAATGGCAATAAACAACGTGAAAAAAGTCTGCACACTGTAGCTCCCCTAAGTGTAATTTACTAGCACATCCACAAATGTTGTTTTGAGCTAGACACTCTTCTTCAGACTCAGTCAGTCTGAGGAAATTCTTCAGTTTTATTAAGTCTAAAGAAGTTTCTCAGACTCTTCAGTCTAAAGAAGTTATTCAGAATCCTCAGTGTAAAGAAGAGCATCTAGCTTACCCCCCGCCCACCCTGTTTGGACTTTATCGCTCTTTATACTACATCATTGCTCTGAGCGTCAACTATTGCCATGGATGGGTTCACACTGGACTTAGCTGACAGGCCATTGTGTCTCATTAAGACACTAAAGGCTGCCTTTGGCATCAATATCACACACTGAGGAGCGTGACAATGCATCAGTATTTGACGTCTTTTTTGACGCTATTTATTGCATCGTTAATGTGCCTGACATTCTGGAGACCTGCCTGTGAGGTTTTGGTGACGTGTGCGCACTGTCCGCCGGTCAGCCAAACTCCCACTACACCGGCTGCGCTCCCCCTGCGCTGACAGTAGACCTGGTTTCAGCTGGCGAGCTTTTAGCGCACCTTCGGCGAAGCCTTTTGGCACGAAACTGTAACTGCGCCAAGCTGGATCTGTCGACACCTCCCCCTGCTGCGCTGCCACACCCATCTCAGCGCACCTCGGTCTGCCAAAGTACCAAACTGAGCGCGCCTCGGGTTGCACTACACAAAACTAGCTCTGCGCGGGGTTCATCACCCTGTGCCACCCTGCACTGTGCTGGGAAACTAGAGGCCTAAATTTCTTGTAGCCATTTCTTTTAGCATTGTGAACAGTGTACTTTGGTTCCAGATTACTCTCAGATAAACAGCTTATTTTAGTGTATTAGCTCAAATATCTTCTAAATATTTTTTATATTTTTGGGATTTAGTATTAAAGTACTCTCCATCAAGTAGTCCATAGACAGCTTCTTGGCCTTTCCACTGCATTTTCTGTTGTAATTTGAGAGGTGGAGAGGTGTGTTTACCAGCCATCTCAAAATACAAAACAATTTTTTTTTAACTCTTTAGTGTAGTGATGTTTGATGATATGTATTCTAAAATTCTATGGGCTATGTGTTAGCAGACAAAAGCACACTGTCAAGATAATTTAACATGGAGCTAAGATTTGAAGTGAGTCCAGACTTTTGACTGGGACTTTAAGATATATTTGAATAGTTGAATATATGCTTTATTATTTGTGAAATACTAGGCAGAGGTTGTTATTTTTTAAAGTCAGTCCAAAGGGGTCTGGTGAGAATATGAATTAAGCTACGGAGATTTTTGCTTTTTTTTTTACAGAACAAGGCCTCTTAGTTTCAAAGACCGGGCGAGGCGGAGGCGCAACGCACCTGCACTTCGCCAACTGGGTGTGGCCAGGTGGATTTTGCAAGTTTGGCACACCGTGCGCGCTGGCGCAGCTACTCCTCTTTCCCACCTCCGTCCCTCCTACCTGCGCAAGTCGGAAAGAGGGAGGAGAGAAGGCATGGAGTGGGTTTTACACATCCGATTCACATCACACCAATCAAATGAGCCCCTCTCCTCGCCCTTAAATGCGCCGCGCGAAGGCGTAATGAGAGTTTACTCAATTCGCCATGGAGGAAACTGATGTTTTGGTCCGAGAGGTCCAAGCTCGCAGTGTCCGCATATACGGAACTGCGAGCAGACCTCCACGGGCTGATGATGCAAAGGTAGCCTGGGAGAAGGTCACCACAATTGTAAATCAATGTTGCGTTTGTCTCATATATACTCCCTATCTGATGCTGTGGCTGTTTGTGGTTGGCTGAGAGTGATGTGAACTCATTAGTTTGCAGCTGAGTTAATCAAATCAGGTTGGGTTTCCATAACGTGTGCCAAACGTGCCAAACAGTGACAATCCCCTTTGATCTGACATCAGATGTGACGGGACAGTCGATATAGAGATACATTTATGTGCTGATTGCAGATAGTTGCATTGAATAGTGTTTTCTGTGGGAATTTATTGCGTTTGCATTTATTGCGTATTGCTGGAAACCTGCCTGTGAGGTTTTGGTGACGTGTGCGCACTGTCCGCCGGTCAGCTCTCATATCCATACCAATAATTCCCAATTTTAATGGTTCACTTTTGCATACCACCCTTGCAGTGACCTTTTATGACAAATAAAATACAACGGTACTAGCATATATACAAACTTAAAAGTTAAGGTCTTGCAGATGTAAAATCAGCATTCTAGATCTTTGCATATGATCCACAATGGAAAAAAAATTGGTCAGTCAGCAGTTACAAGCAAGATGATTTAACTACACTTCTTAGAAGTTTGACGTTTCGTATAATACTTTTTTATAACTCTGATAAAGAAGGCACAATGACACTAGCAAGGGAAGAGTGGGACATTTCAGCAGCCATGTTCAAAACCATCAGCAAAGTGCACCCTGAGCCTGTAGTAAAGAGAACTCCACTGGGGTGTTTTACATGGATCATTTCAGCTAGCTGACTGGGTGAGGCCCATAAACAGTAAATGGCTGTGTGTTGGTGTGTCACAGTTTAGTTTTCTACGTGGAAACTGGTGCCTGTTAATCCAGATACATAGCTGAACTTAACTCTACCACTGAGGATGCTGTGTGAACGGAATTGGTGAATGGTCTCAATTGAGTCTCTGTGTTAAAATACACTGATGCTACCTTAACATCAGTAATGTGTTTGGTTGACTTTGGTTTGGGATTAGGGGTTAACTAAGAAACTCCAAAACACATTCAGCTTTCATTTAACATCCCCACAGCTGGAGAATAACATACATTTTGACTAGAAAATCAACAAACTACCAAAATGAACTGTAAAACTGTAATACAGTTGCTCAGTAGTTACTACTCAGCTCCGTGTCTATAACTATGTGAATGAACTTCAGCTTTATAGATTTATCATAAGGACCAGATTGATGTTTTTGCATGTTTTCGCCCATTTCACATATACTTTATTTAATTCCTATAGCATGTTTGAAATGTTTTTATTGCTTTTCCCTAAATTTGCAGGAAGTTGTAGGTGTCCTATAATTTCACTATGTATGGGAAATAAACTTGTGGAGACTTGAAGTCTGGTTGTGTAATCCAGGGGAGTGAACATTAGGTCTGCTGCTGCTGACAAGGTGACACCACTGAACTGCCTAATGCAGCTGTTACGCACATACATTACAGCAATGTTACAGACAAAAACACAAGCAGGGTTAAATCAATGTCACTGCAATGAAATTACTGTTAGCATTCATCTATTTAAACAATTTCAAACTTCCAAAAAGACTAATTAATGTACACATTATTGTGAGGAGTTTTTGCTCCATTAATGTGTATGTGATGTGTTTTTGTCTGCGATGCAGCGCACAGAGCAGTGCTGCACCAAAACTGAGAACTTGAGCTGTATTGACATTTATGAGCACTGCCCACGGCTGAATTTTACAAGCCTACACTACAATTCAAAATGTTTATGGATATTGAAACTTGCAGGTCTTTGAAACAGTAAATTCTCTTGGTATTTGCAACCGATTATGTTAGGTTATAAAACTTGCAAATGGCAAGAAACTAGAGTTTAGATATTGTATCTGCATATCCACACAACACAAGAGGATCATTTATTGGTATTATGTGAACATGTAATTAGGGAGAAGTCGTGGTGAAGATTTGGCAACTCATCAATAAAAAGATGAAAAGAATACATCCTGAAAGTAGCACAGCTGATGAAGCCAAGTGTGTGTGTGTGTGTGTGTGTGTGTGTGTGTGTGTGTGTGTGTGTGTGTGTGTGTGTGTTGCTCATGTCGTCATATTAAATGGCCAGAAGTGCTAATATCTTTAAAACTTTTACTAGCATGTTGTTTTGGTTCTTGTTGGGGAGGCTGTGTAGCTCAACACGTGTGTCAGAATGTTGGTGTTAGAGTGCATGTGTGCTAAGCGCAGTACATACTGGATCACTGAAAAGCTTGGTGGAAGCGGGGCAGTGTGGTTGATGGGTTGGATATGAAGGAGGAGGGGAGCCTTTGAAGTGGACTCTCTGAGGCTGCTGGGCCTTCGGGAGGCTGGGAAGGCAGCTGGACGAGAGTTGTGGGCTCTTCACTCGGTGGATAGGTGACACCCTCTACCCCGCTGCCCCCTGCCTGGTTGTACGGGGGCCCATTGAGTGGCAGGAAATTGAAAAGCTGCGAGAAGTCCATCAGAGAGGAGGAAGAGGCCAAAGAGTCACCTGTGGTGGCTGCTGCCATCGGTGAGGACATTTTGGACATGGACACCCCCTCGCTTGCTTCCTCCACCAAGCCCACTTGAGGCTCCAGCTCAAGTTTTGAGGAGGAGAGTTGTGGTTCTTGGGCTGCAGAGGATGAGGAGGGCATGCTACTCTGCAGCTCCATCAGGTAGGTCTCCAGTTCTCCCTTTAGATTCTGCTCTCGCTCCTGTGAGGAGACGGTGTATGAGGTAAAGTTGGAGCCCAGTGGGTACTTAAAAGAAAAGGGATTTGTGGGAGTGGGAAAAGGCTCTGTGTCCAGGACAGGCCCTGTGCACATGTTGAGCTGATGCAGCCTTGGTGTCAACATTGCCGGGAGCTCGCCCTTGATGCCCCCAGGCGCTAAGTTGTAGACAACGGGCTCCAGCAAATCGGCTGGCTCAGTTTTTACTCTCAGCAGCTCCCGAGCATGGCTCTTTTTCACGTGACGTGTCAGGTGGTCCTTCCTACCAAAGCGCTGGGCACAGTACTGACAAAGGAAGTCCTTCCGTCCGGTATGAACCACCATATGTCGTCGCACATCTTTACGGGTGTAAAATCGCCGCTCACAATGCTCACAGCGATGCTTTTTCTCTTTGGTTCCACCAGAGGACTTGCCAGCATGTGTTTTGAGGTGTTCCAGAAGAACCCCAGTGCTGGGGAATGGCTGCAGGCACACTTGGCAGGTGAGGTCTCCACTGTTGGCAGCGTGGAGGGCAAGGTGGCGTTTGAAGCCAAGCTTGGTGTTGTAGCTCTTGCCACACTCCTGACAGGTGAATGCCTCCTTGTATGGGTCATGAGTGTGTAGGTGATTCTTTAAGTGATCCTTGCGGTGGAACATTTTCTCACAGTATGAACACTTGTGGATTTTTTCTGGTGAGTGAGTTGCCATATGCCTTGGAACACAGACACATTCTATGAGCACTCAGAATTGTTGCAATCATGTTTAAGTAGGCATGCTTTACATTACACATAAACACAAAACCTGAGAGCTAGTATTCATAAACACATCATTCTGATTACTACTGAGCACTATGTTAGTGAGGTGTAAAGAGAAAAGCAACATGATGCAGCCTGTTATGTGCTGCTGCTTGTCTGTACCGTAGCAGCTTGTATTTGGAGACAAAAGCCTTGGTGCAGTCGGGATGTGAGCAGCAGTAGGGTCTTTCTCCTGTGTGAGAGTACGAGTGCACCTTCAACTTCTCCAGACTGTTGAAAGCTTTCTGACACTCCTGGCAAGGGAAATTCTTTTTCAGCTTCCCCTCTGCTCTCCTGCGCCTCCCTGTGGGTGGGGCAATCTTGGCTTTCTCCAGGATGCGGTCACGGTGGCCCTGGGTTCCCGTGGCCATGGCACTCTAAGGCTGACCAGCTACATGGACAGGGGTGCAGTGCCCAAATGGTGCTGATGCAGTTATTCTATCCAGTTTTATGTGCTCAACACTTGCCGGACCCAGGGGCCTGAAAAAGAGAGAGAGAGGAGATGATCTGCATGGACACTAAAACCTAACTCACACATCAACTGTTATGGTATGTTGTTTTTCCATTAGCCATTAGACAGATCGCTACAGTTTACATCAGGACTGTATAAACCAGGGGTCGGCAACTTTTTTAACATGAAGTGCCATTTTAAATTTCATCAAATGCAATACTAAGTTGCAAACTTTCCTTTTATTTTTTGTTTGTTTCGTTTTTTTTTTTTTTTTTGTGTGTGTATGTATCATTTTGTGTCACCTCTCTGAATTAGGAGCTTTTTGCGGGTCCCTGAATGCTGCATGAAACTCTTCATGAGTTATTTTTTTTCCCCCCTCACCAGCAGTTTGTGGAGTTTGAGTCGTGGAGTGAATGACTGAACAGTCGATTCATTCAGAGCTGATCGGATCGATGGATGAGAGGAGCAGATGCTGAAGCGGGTAGTTAAGTTTCACTCTCCCTGCGCCTGGCATTCTGCTGTTCCATCTGTGTCCAGAGTACGTTTACAATGAATAGCTGAACTGTAGACTTTGTATATTCCAACAACGCATCTAATGAATGGTCCAGCTCCAAAATTAGAAAATCAATAAATAGCAGCAGATTTTGTTATTGTGAAGGGCCGCCACAAATAAAAGAATGTGTGGTAAACCGTGCACTGAAACATGTAAAAAAAAACTCTTCTGCAGGCTTATTGCTAGTGTGCCATTAGTTGAGTTACAGCATGCCCATGGTTGCCGACCCCTGGTATAAAAAGTTTGCAACTCTGCAGGCACAATTTGAACTTATGACAGTGGTGTACCGCACTTAAACTGTAGGGGTGCAAAATCACAAAAATATCAGGTCTTGCAAAATGTTGCTTTAAGTCTAAAGATAGCTGGCTAGCTAACAAATCTTGCCTCATAATACAGGCCCCTGTAGTTTTTCAAATCTTGTCTTTAAGTTATTTGTGATATTGAGCTGTATAAATGAAACTGAATTGAACTTTGAGTGCCCAAAACAAAAAAAAGATATGCTAGATTTAATGTATGTCAACTATTCTATTAAGTGAACAACGTTGCTCCTTCCTCTGATTCCTGCTGGATTACAAACACAAGCCTCTAGCCTCTTGCTAGAGGTTTGCATAATGTGAAAAACTATATGAATAGACTTTTTTGGATTTTGAGTCTATCAGTATAAAACTAGTTTGCAGATATACCATCCCTCTATAACTGAGCAAGATCAATCAAAAAAACATGGTGGCCACCTATCAAACCTCTTTGCAAGGGGTGGGACTTATAAGGACATAGACCATAACTCTAGTTTTCTTTCAGCAATCCTGATTGAGATCAGTGGATACATCCTGTAGCAACTTCTGAATTGACAGACCAAGTTTAATTCAGTTCTGATAAAGGGGAGGCAAATGGCAGAGCTTTGATGGCTTTTATGGAAATGCTGCTTATATGGTGGGTGATTGGTCACACTCCTTTTTTAGACAAAATTTAAGAAGTATTTTCACTGCTGGAAAGATGGCCTTCTGATAAAACTAGGATGTCTATGCAGTAGAAGGGCGCTAACACTTTTGAAATTGGTGCTACAGAACCAGAAAAAACATTTGAAACAATGGCAGCCGGCTGGCAAGAAACAATCTTGTATTACGGTTAAACAGTAAGCTAAAACTGTTTCTAAAAACATTTGAGGTGAGAAATAGGCAACTCAGTTACAGAACCAGTGCCGCTCAATTTTA
The DNA here is from genome assembly GCF_006386435.1 of Epinephelus moara. Taxonomy (NCBI): domain Eukaryota; kingdom Metazoa; phylum Chordata; class Actinopteri; order Perciformes; family Serranidae; genus Epinephelus; species Epinephelus moara. The sequence goes on from NC_065516.1 coordinate 5,887,469, forward strand.
CAGTTTGATCTCAGTTTTTTCAGCCTCTGTTTTCACCGTGGTAATGGACCTGCATTTGTATAGCGCCTTTCTAGTCATCTAGTGACCACTCAAAGTGCTTTTTACACTACGAGTCACATTCACCCATTCACACACACATTCATACACTGGTGGCCAAGGCTACCATACAAGGTGCCACCTGCTACTCAGTTTTAACACACTCACACACCGATGGAACAGCCATCGGGAGCAATTTGGGGTTCAGTATCTTGCTCAAGGATACTTCGACATGCAGCCTGGAGGAGCCCGGGATCGAACCGCTGATCTTTCGATTGGTGGACAACCCGCTCTACCTCTGAGCCACAGCCGCCCACACCGTGCAGGAAACAGTATGGCACCTACTTCCTGTTCACAAACTATTACACTATTACATCTTAGCACTGTATTAAAATATGTTTCTAAAAATACCGTAGGCTGGAAATGGGCAATACAGTAAAATAATCTTGATATATATTCGATCAGCACTGCCTGAGTCTAAGTTTGAAATAGAAAGAGGGGCGGGTCTGTCTCTTGACTGCTTCTATACTCTGTGTCCGCAGTGGCCAGCAATATGAAAATGCGCAAGCCCAAGTCAGTGAAAATCTGCTGAATTAAATAAATTATGTCATCCAGTGGAGTTTCACCAAGTGGCAAGGTGGGATATCACAGCACTGGTTAGATGGAGGAAAGTTTACCACAGTTTATTTATACATACTATCCACATTGTTTTGATACAACGTATCCCTTTAAACAAGCTGAAATGACTTTGCTCAGCCTTGTGAAGCCCAAAATTTTTTGGGCAGATTTTTATGGAGCTACATTAGGGTCAAATGTTTTGTACTTGAAAAAATAAAATTTGAAACTGAAAAGTCATGTGTTGGTCTTGAATTTTGAAAAACAACAACAATGTATTCAAAATAAAAATAAATATATGAAACGTTTTTTCAGGTTAAATATAATTTTGATTCACTTCGGTAATTCTTTTGAATGAATAATTTATTTTCACTTTTCACTTTCATATATATTTTAACATTTGAGGTCTAATTTTTTTTTCAGTTGCATGTTTTATCTTTTCAGATTCAGATCTTATTTTTTACAGTTTCAAATCTTATTTTTTCACTTTCAAATCTTTTTTTCACTTTCAGATCTTTTTTTTTCAGTTTCAAATCTGTTTTTTGAGTTTCAGACTTTTGACCCTGATGTGGCGTGGGGGGCGTGGCATCAACTGAGAGGGGTGTGGAATCATGAGTGACACTGCCTTCGGGGAATGTAGGAACTAAAAAAAAATCTGACTCAACACTTATATACACCATATTCATGTGACTGGCAGTGTAAAAATTGATGCCAGTGACAAACTTCCATTTAGAAATCTGTTTTAAGAGCGATAAATTATGCCAGATTTTGCAGATCAACAGCCACATTTTAAGTGCTGATATGTCCGATTTCCACATAGCACTGTGAACGCAGCGTAGTGTCCGTTTTGCTTGCGATGATGGCGTCCGGTCGGTCGGATCAATCTGCTGGAGCCCATTCATCCAGCACACAGGTGAGAAATGTTAACTAAGTTAAAAAGGAAACAATCCTAAAACACCTCCCTACTCACCTGACCTGGCTCCAGGTTATTTTTGTGGCACCAGGTGAGTAGGGAGGTGTTTTAGGATTGTTTCCTTTTCCCCAAGCTCAAAGGTTTCATCCAGGGGACACGTCTGGATGTGGAAACATCAACAGGGCCGTAACGATGGAGCTGTGAAAATGTATGTTGTCACAAAAACGACCCCTTAATACTTGTTATGATTTCCCAAAGCTTAGTTAACATTTCTCACCTGTGTGCTGGATGTATGGGCTCCAGCAGATTGACCCAACCGACTGGATGCCATCATCGCAAGCAAAACGGACACTACGCTGCGTTCACAGTGCTATGTGGAAATCGGACATATCATCACTTAAAATGTGGCTGTTGATCTGCAAAATCTGGCATAATTTATCGCTCTTATACCGCAATTGGTGCTCAGTACTGTCTAAAACAGATTTCTAAATGGAAGTTTGTCACTGGCATCAATTTTTACACTGCCATTCACATGAATATGGTGTATGTTAGTCTCGCCACCAGACAATCAGAGATCTCCGCCTTCTGATAGTCTGGGGACACTCCTTTCTAAAGTGTGTTTAACACACCGGCGAAAACGGCCGGCAACAAAGCAACGCCTCTTGCATTTTTGAAAAGGACACGCCTTCTCGGAAATGTGCGCTCCTCCTTTTCTCGTCCGCAAGGAAACAAACACACAGAGAGCTTGAAAATGGATGCCGAGAGATTTAACTCCGTTTTATCAAACGTGTGCTCATCCGTGAAGAAAATATTTTTTCCAGCGGATGTCTTAGTTACAACATTATTGAGCTAACTGGAGTAGTGTCATATCGTATCCGACAACGGGAGGCTTTTAACAGATGACGTCCTGATGTTAGCTGTGCTGCTGCTGTTAGCTGTCCCTGTCAGCTGCAGCCACTGATGCTTTCTAGACATCGTGATTTCCTAAAGCTGAATAAATACCACGCATAGCAACACAAAACTGCTTTGCTAGCTCAATCATGTTGTAACTAAGATATCCGCTGGAAAAGATTTTTTTTTCACGGACCGTTTAATGAGTTATTACCTATTACAGACACTGCTAACGGCTAACAGGGCTAACAGCTAATGGTTAGCCCAGCTAAACGTGCACACAGAAATAGTCATGTTTGTTCAATCATTGTGTTTATAGACTTTACAAACATCGGATTAGTCCAAACGGTGATACGGTGATGTGAAAAATGTGATATATAGGCTATATATATATATAGCTAAAAGCTCTGCTGGCTCTCCCTCTATAGTCCGGCCAGACGGATGAGTCATGGCCTTGTAAAAGATTATGTTTGTTTCTTTTAGTTGGCGAGAATGTGTCGCCGCAAACGCGACAAACATCCACTGAACTTTGACGGCATTTTCTGCAAGCACGGCTGAGCCATTTTGTAACACTACACATGTTTCTAGTGGGACTATGTTTACAAGCACAAGGGTTCAGCGAGCCACCGAAGGACCGCCCTGCAGATTTACTATTGGTTCTGCAACGTAGGGAGCTTTTTAAACTCTGAAATTGTGTCCGCCCATCTAAACACAAAATCAGGGAGAATGTCATCAGTCTTTAGTTAAGCAAAGCGTCTAAAGACTGACTTGTGAGTCTAGGTGTATGTAAGTGTTGAGTCAGAATTTTTTTAGTTCCTACATTCCCTGAAGGCACTGTCACTCATGATTCCACACCCCTCTCAGTTGATGCCACTCCCCCCATGCCACATCAGGGTCAAAAGTCTGAAACTCAAAAAACAGATTTGAAACTGAAAAAAAAAAAAGATCTGAAAGTGAAAAAAAGATTTGACAGTGAAAAATAAGATTTGAAACTGTTAAAAATAAGATATGAATCTGAAAAGATAAAACATGCAACTGAAAAAAATAAGACCTCAAATGTTAAAATATATGGAAGTGAAAAGTGAAAATAAACTGGGATAAGGGATTGAATCTGGGATTGCTATTTGTAGTGTTATTTGGGGTTCAAGCTCCTGAGGCACAGAACTATTGTGCTAACTCAAAATTGCTGTAAGCTGAAATGAGCTACAAACATGAAACTCAGCCCACTAACTAGAAATTACTGGCCACATGGAGGCCAGAAATGTGATTTTTGAAAGGCCATACCCCTCACACAGTAAGTCCAACTAATCTGACACACATTTTCATCTCATTGTGCTCTACAAAAACGTCTCTTAGACCATAAGAATCCGGCATAATGGATTTTTTGTTCATTTGCACAAAAGCAGTCAAATTTATAGACTTTTCTTAATTTTAAATCAATCAATCAACACCAAATTTGCTACACAGCCTTGTAGGAGTGAGACAGACATTTCTACAATAACCTCCTGGGACCCAGAAGAAAAAAGTTTTGATATCAAGATTTGTTTTATGTAATTTAAGTATTAGACTTGAAAAAAACATTTTGCATGAAAAAAAAATTCAAAAATATTATTTATTTATTTTTTATCACATGTCCTCTGTAGAGGACATCGGGACTTAGTCGGGTCTTAAATTTCCAGAGTTAGTCAATGAGTTTCAATTGAGTTACAATGGGACTATGGGGTATTTTATGCTTTATCTCTAAATATATGAGCTACAAAGGACTTTTACTCCCCTGGAATTATTATGTGGCTGTCTTCAGTGCTTTATACTATGATGGATAGCTGTAGCAAGATAGAGTGTATTCTTAATAGCTATACCAATGGGCCTGACGTTGCAGTCAGGGTGCAGGATTGGTACCCTGTACCACTGGGTTTAAGGGCCTAGTGGTCCAACTGCACTCACCCCTCACTATCTATGATGTGATAAGGTGTAATGCTTGCTATGTAGTCATTTAACACTCGCCCAGGCAATAAGAAGTGATGTGGAGCCCCATAGTTTGACCCATGACCCCTATGTGAC
>NC_065516.1:5895410-5925718 GCF_006386435.1 Epinephelus moara
TATTGTAGTTATGCTATGTAGCGTGTGAAATAGAGTATGGTGAATGTGCTAGGAAAGGTAGTATCAGCCCTGCTTCTACCTAGAGCTCGCATGTACGGAGCCTGGGTTTGGTTGAAGGTGGCAGTGCTGTTTGGGCTGAGAAAGCCATGTGTAAGTAAGGTAAAGGAGGTTATTGGGTTGATGCGGGGAGGGGAGCAGTGAGGCCTGGCATTAGGGGAGTGTCTCTGGGACGCTAGAGATCACTGTCTAGCCTCCTGGAGGTGTCGTGGGACCAACTAGACGAAACACTGGTGAAAGGAGGTTCCCACCTGATGACCCCAAAGACATGCTAGTTATCACTGCTCATTGGTTTGTATAGTTAAGCCTTGCCATATTAGCTTATCATAGGGCTTAGGTTTTTGTTTTTAGTGTTGATCCTTTCTCTAGAGCACAAACTTCTTGTGTTTATTTGAACTCTTAGTAGATATCCTCAGTACATGTTGGAGAAGAGGTGCACCAAAGCATTTTGAGCCTGACCCATCAGGGGCACCTCAAATGTCACAAACATGTACCTCAATACAGTTTCACCAAGTCTGGTACACATGCTTTTGGGGACAAGTGCTAACCAAAATCTGAAAAGTCATAATGATTGGTACACGTGGGCGTGACCTAATTAGCATTATATGCTATATTATACCTTTGCTCACAATACCGTGACCTGGAATAAGCTAGAGACATGAAACACACACACCCCTCACACCATGAGTCTGACTGACTTGAAATCTTGGACAGTTAACGCCATCATGAAGATCTTTGCTAAGTTGCATAATGTGAAAAAGACCAATATGAATACACTTTTTTGGATTTCGATTCTATCAACATTAAATTTGGTTTGCAGTCTTGTAGGACTGAGATGCACAATCCTACAACAACTGAGCAGGACTGATCAAAAAACATGACAGTTATCTATTAAAAAAACAAAACAAAAAAAACTCTTCGCACAGGGCGGGGTTTAGAAGAAATAGGCCATAACTCAACTTTTCTTTGATCAATCCTGATTAACCTCAGTGGACACATCACGGGAGAACCGGGGAGTTCCCTGGGGGCCTGGCCCGCAAGTGGTCTGCTCTGGCCTGCCTGTCTTTTTTTTTTTTTTAAAGTGCGCTCTGCAGCGCAGGTGGCCGTGCCCGCTGGCAGAGAGCCTGCCCACTGTCAGAAATGATAGGTGCTCTGCAGCTCAGCAGCGCTGTTACAATGGACCGCAAAAAGAGGAAAGGTGGAGCTGAACGGGAGAGAGATAAAAAAAAAGGACCATTGAGGAGGCGGCCAAATGTCATAAACTTACAGATACGTTCAGAGCCCCCCAGCCCCCAGCAGCAGCGTGACGTCGTCAAATGACGATGCTGCAACAAGTAAGTTAACATAGAAAAGTAAGATAACTGGTTATTCTCAACATGAGGTCTGGGGAGGATGGGGACTGACCCGAGGCCAGATAAATGATTGATGATAAGCTATAAGAGCCAAATTAACCCGTAAGGGTCCATTTGGTTCCATTTTGTACAGAGCAGCACAGGCTGAAACAGTTTGGGGACCCCTCTTAAAGGGATAGTGCACCCAAAAATGAAAATTCAGCTATTATCTACTCACCCATATGCCGATGGAGGCCCTGGTGAAGTTTTAGAGTCCTCACATCCCTTGCGGAGATCGGCGGGGGGAGCGGCCAGCACACCTAATGGCATACGGCGCCCCTGACTAACGTCCAAGAACACAAAATTGAATCCACAAAGTATCTCCATACTGCTCATCTGTAGTGATCCAAGTGTGCTGCGGCCGCGACATAAAGAGTTGTCGTCATATGAACTCTGTTTTTAGCCTCACTGTAGCCTGTAGCTCTGACTGCTTGTCTGTGCTCCGCGCTCACGTGTGCGCACTCAGGGTGATCGGTGATGCACGGTCTCTGAAGAGCAGCAGTCTCGTCAGTACTGATGTCCAGATTCTCAAGTGCAGGCATCACCAATTCCCAGTCTGAACAGCAAAGACATTCCTCACCCGTTGGCATTGCTTTGCATTTGAAACAACTACACCACCAGGTTTCCAGTGCTCGACTCCGGTATTCTGCGGCTGGCTGAGGGTTAGGCTCATGAGCTGTGGCGGCTGCTTCGTCCAGTAGCCTGAGTTCTGTCCGTATACTCGGGCTCAAACAAATACAGCTCAACAAAGAAATGCTGTTCCTCCTCAATTTCAAAGTCTTCAGACATGTTGGGCTGTCCTTTGCTTAAAGACCGTAGTGCAAATTATCTTTTAGCTACTGTGGCTACCATTGTCTCTCCCTGCGGTGCACGTGTCACATGATGTAAACACGGGTGAGCAAAGCTCATGCTTTCGCTGGTCTCGCGCAGGCGCGCACACGTGAACGTGGAGCACAGAGAAGCAGTCAGAGCTACAGACTACAGTGAGGCTAAAAACAGAGTTGATATGACGTTTTTCCAAACAACTTTTTATGTCGCGGCTGCAGCACACTTGGATCACTATGGATGAGCAGTATGGAGATATTTTGTGGATTCAATTTTGTGTTCTTGGACGTTAGTCTGGGGCATCGTCTGCCATTAGATGTGCTATCCGCTCCCCCCACGATCTCCGCAAGGGATGTGAGGACTCTAAAACTTCACCAGCCCTCCATCGGCATATGGGTGAGTACATAATGGCTGAATTTTCATTTTTGGGTGCACTATCCCTTTAAGGATAGGCTCTTATCTCTCTAAGTTCAAAAGTTTTCAATATCTATCTAATGTTACTGAAATAAGATCAAGTTGAAGTTGCTGCTGACTTATATTTTTACTTGTTTTACTGTTGCATTGAATATGGGTGTTGCCATATTGATTATGATAAGCTGACATCAAAATGATTTGCTGACAAAATAATACAATCATGTTGTTTAGTTCAGCATAATACCCATTCATATAGGAGTCCTGGTTTATTGAGGGGCACATTTGGTGAGGGTAGGGAAGAGAAAAGCACTGGACTGGAGGACTATTGCTGTTACAGTTGTGTTTAATAGAGTTATTGTGTGACTGTCAGTCTGGAATAATGAGCTTTGGTGATTATTTAGCCCACATGTGTGTCCGTGTGCACATGCACGTGTGTGAACATGTAATGTGTGGATTGGGTTGCCTGGATGGATGTATGACTCCCGGCCTGAATTTTTGTCCCAGTCCGGCCCTGACACATCCAGTATTAACATCTGAATGGACTGACCAAGTTTAGTTCAATTCAAATAATGGGGAACACATGGCGGGACTTTGAGTGTGCTATTATTGAAATGCTTGTGTGCATGCTTTGTGATGGTGGGACAAGTGTGTGATTAGTGTCACTCCTTCCTCAAACAGAATTTAACAGGCTGAAGTGACTTTGAAGCTTGAAACCCACTCTCTGTTCCTTGCAACTTTAATTTTAGGCAACTGAGCTGCTTCTATATATTGGCAAAGGCAGGGCTTGAACCCAGAACTGCCCCTTGCGGCTATATTCTTTTAAATTTCTTTTCTGTATTGTTATGTTTATTTGTATGTTTGTATGGTATATTATCTCTTCCTTTGTGTGTGTGTGTAACATCTTGCTGATCGGGTTGTGTTAACCAGAAAAAAAAAGATGTTCTTTTGGTTCTTTCTTGTTTTTATTTTTCTTAAGAGGTTTTACAAAAAATACTGTTCTGTGGGTATGCTTTATCCATATTTCCATGACTATTTCAAATAATGTCACAAGCACATTCTTATTCCTTTAACATAATGAAATATCTGTCAGTGATGACGTAAAGGGCTTTTGCATGTTTCACATTTATTAAAAACCAAAGGAGGTCTCATCATTTGGGGGTCTCCTACATATCTTAATGTCACAAGTGAGTCAGGTCATGGCATAAGGCACACTGTTTAGGGAGAATACCATCTACTGAATTTCAGGGTAAGAGAATCTGTGTTTGAACCTTGTAGTCTTGATAATGAGGTGTCTCGGGGTTCTGCTGTGGGCCTCCTCCTCTTTACACCACCTCACTTAGCTCTGTTTTTCACTCCCATGGCTTTTACTATAACCGCTATGCAGATGACACTCAACTGATCCTGTCTTTTCCCCAGTCTGAAACCCAGGGGACAGCATGAATTTCTGCGTATCTGGCTGTAATCTCTCAGTGGATGTCTGCGCACCACCTGAAGCTCAACCTCAACAAGATCGAGGTGCTCTTCCTTCCAGGAAGGAAATCAATTTGATGATCGGCTTGCTGCTCCCTCACTACAAGGGGGCCCTGTTATAGCTCAACAAAGTTATGACTGTTTGCACACAATGGTGGAACGAGCTCCCTGTTGACATTGGGACAACAGAAACTCTACATATATTCTGTCACAGACTGAAAACTCATCTGTTCAGACTGCAGCTTGGCCCATAAAAAGAACTTTCTCTACCCCCTATTGTCCCTAAATGTCGCACTTCAAGCAGTTCAGCATATTTGATAAAGCTGATGTATTTACAAGATTCTTGCAAGACTCTACTGACGAAAATTGAAAAAAAAAAAAAAAAAAAAAAAAAAAAAAAGTACTGAAGGAGACTTTTTCATCAAACCAGGAGTTAGCACCAAATCACAAATCTCTGACTAAAGCCCCTTTCCCACTGGACAAAAACCCCACTAACACCCACTAACATATGGCTTTTGTCTTTGGTAAAACAGATTACAATCAACATTCATTCCCAGAAAAAAAATGACTCTGCAGTAGTCACCTGTATGTATTGGCTCCAGTTCTGATTGGCAGTGATGGAATCATGAGATCAGGTTGGACACTATGATTTTTGCCCTTTTTCCTTTGTGATGCTATGTCAATTTAGCCACAAATTCTGTCCATCTCCATCTAGGGAGTGCTTAAAAATTGTTCCAAATAAGTCAGCACCAAGTTAACTAACAGATATAAAAAAAGAAGCAACCATATTTCCGGGTCTAAGGGTACCTCTCCTGTTGCTGCCTAACATAAAAAAAGAGTCTTAAGCCCAGTTCAGACCAAAGAATTGTGACAAGATGAAATGAAACTTGCAGCTACTTGCAATGCACTGTTCTGCAACATTCTAAGAACCTGCTGGTTCACACCAATGCAACTAGATGAGAGAGTGTATCATCTCTGTGTAACAACTCTCTGTACATCTGTTCTGATTTCCAGCTTTTCAGGCTTATTTTGTGGCTGAATATAATTTGTAATTTCCTAAAATATGAATGAGGATAGTGATAGTGAGATACTGGCTACAGTTGCATTTGTAATGGTGATGAAATGGTGAAAACATAAACAAAATGAACATCAGATGAACAGTATTCATAATCAATATGCCACAATAACATGAATAACCAGCGCCAATTAATCAGTCAGTGAGAATGTGTGTATGTGTGGGCAGGGCATAAGCAGATACAGTGAGCAGCATCAGCGGCCCACCATCCGACACCGGCACACCGTGAGGATGGGTACAGAGGGCACGGCGGTGACAGAGAACCAGCTGCAGCAAGTGAATATGCCATCTGCGGTAATTTTGACTTGACCAACAGACTTCACTACAAGCTGATTGGTTATTGAAACAGGTGACATGCTTTATGTTCTTAAACCAGCTGCTGGTGATTTAGTTGCTTTAGTAGCTTAGTTTCAGGTGACACCATCAGCTGGCCCAAGTCGAGCTCAGGCCAGCCAGTTCACACCGCTGCAACTTTTCTCTGTAGAATTCTACAGTGGTTTTGTCTCATCAGGAATCATTGGTCTGAACTGGGCTATAACTGTGGATTGAAAAAGCAGCAGACAGGCAGTATACATTACGGAGTGCAACAGTGGCTCAACAGCAACACATTTTCTTTCAGCCTTGATTACAAAGCAACATAGAGCAGCCATAAAGCAGTGAGGCTGCTTTCTGAGTTGACCAAAACTCCACATAACAGAGACTATTGTATTTCATACTGGTGATACAAGGATACTAAAGCTAGATGTATTCTCAGTTGCCAGTTCATTAGGTACATCTAATACCTTCTAATTCATGAAGGTTATACTGTTTAGTTTGTGTTGAAACTGTTTTAGAGAGGTGTTGATTCAACTGTATGATTTGGAGGCTGTAGCTCATGTGGTTGGTATAAGACTATAATCAGTTATTCAACATTCAGTGATTCCTGCAGGAGATTTTTTTAGAAACTTAACAGCTAAAGTGACCATTTAAGAGCATTTTGAAACAAAAATGTTGACTGGGGGCCATTTTAGCATACAATAGTGGACTACACAGGTGAAGAGCACACACTCTGACTTTATGATGACTTTTTCACAACATATTATGACTCTTTTTTATGTAAGATACCAGTTCTACAGGCTACTATACCTTTTTATATGACATTTTTCTGACATACTATCAACATTGACAGTGATATAGCTTATGCAGCACTCATATTACATTCTTCTTTTCCCACTTTTTAGCCTAATACATTTGACGGTAACAAAACAGAGACAATGCAGTGTTTGACATTGATTGTACACACGCACCAGTTGAGCAACGGCCTTTGCTGGGGAACAACACCACCACATGCACAAACTGCATGCAAAAAACAATACAATACTATACCCAGTAATAATAATAATAATAATGTTAATGCCAGTTTGTTAAGTTTATTCGTGACAGCAGCTTTCAGTATATGAAACTTTCATCACCAAATTCAGTTGATAAATACATTTTAAAGCTTGTAAAGGACAACAAGCTGAAAACATTTGACAGCTGCACACTGGTCCTACTCTGCACCACTCTCCCTACCTCCATCTATGTCTCCCTGAAATTATGACTAAAGGGTTAATGTCATAGTAACAAGGCAAACTTTTTTCAATCTGGACATTCTACACAGCTTATTTAGATTGTCAACAATTCGAACATTCAGTTTATTTTATGGAAACCATGAGCACCAAAGAATTCCTTCAGATTTACTGACATTATAAACCAGATAGACAAAGAAAAAGTGCTGACTCCCTACCTCTGAAGCAGTCTTTAAGTCTGAATGTGTCCAATCCTTAATTATTTCTATTCTGTTAGTCTGTAAGGGTCCACCAATCAAAAGAATCAAAACAATTTTTCATTAAATGAATCCAAGTTGCAAATAATGTCATGTGAAGTCCATTGCTAACTGTATGCTTCCTTCATTCATCAGACAGACTACAGTTTGATATTTTCTTGTCTTCCTATACTGTGCTGTTGGGTATGCTTGTTTTCATTACCTTGTTGTCTACAAAATAAAAGTATCTCCAAGCCTGTCTTTTTATTTTTCACCCCGGGACCATTCCCCAGAGTAGGCTGTAGGATGCACTCCTCATTTGTAATGGGATCTGTCATGTATCTTTACAGCAACTGTACTGCAAACTTTGAAGGCCTTTCCCTCTAAATCATGACCTAGTGACAATATTTACATAATGCAACATATTTTGCTAAATATTTTAAAGGAGCTATATGTAAGAAATCTAAAGCAAATAGTCATAAAATCATCCTAATATGTCACAGAGACTAAGGAATAATGTTCATATAACATACTGATCTCACCGACAACAATAGTACAGCCAGAATATTCGCATTTAAAAAAAAATTTTATGGTCCGCAAATCATGTTTATGTTTTGAATTTGTGGTTTGGCCTGTTGCGCCACCCACCGCCGTCTCCCAGTCATGCAGTCAGTAGAGTCTCAGCATCAGTTACAGTTACGACACGGACACAACTCACGGCAGTATTTTGAATTTGAGTGCAGTAACCGTTTTGGCCACATTCTTACATACAGCGCCTTTAACTACAAAAACAATCCTGATATTATTTGAAAGCAAAGAATCTTCTCATTCTAACCATGTTTAAAATTATATTTAAAATGATTTCAGTTGTTCACAATCAATATATCGGAAGGGACAGTCTGAGCATATCTGAATATGTCCCCCCAGTATATATTATTACAGCCTAGTGCTGTAGCACACACACACACACACACACACACACACACACACACACACACACACACAGTGCTGTAAACACCAGGTCTCCAGTGGTTTTTTTGTTGTTTTATTTTTGTCAGAGCAAAGAGTAAAATTAAATCAAATTAAACTAAAACTAGAACCATACTAAATACACACAAACACATGCATATATTTATTTATTGAGGCTATTTATTTGTTTATTTATATGCATGTTATGTACTCAGGGGTGTTGTTGTGGGGAGATGTAAAAAGCCTGAAATATAAAGTTTTTTTTTTAAATTTCTTATTAATTAGTGCCACAACTAAATTAAAACTGTCTGAATAAATCAGTTGAATGACTAAACTTTGTATAAAAAAGAACTAGAAGCTCTTAGAGGCCTCTCTCACCCCTTGGGGACTATTTGTCATTTATGAGGGGGGAAGGGGGTGGTACAATAATGTGAAGGCATGTCAAAAGGGAGGGACTTATGTTTTTTAGTTTGTCTTAAGGGAAGAGCATACAACTTTAAATGGCTGCATTTTGCTTTTATTTTACCACCAATTTTAAAGAAAATGTGTTTTCTTTTAAAAAATGCCAAAATGTCCCCATTTATCACACTCAGAAACTGTAAAAACAGAAATGAAATTATCATTGGATTTTCAAACTTCTGATGGTCCTTGGACACATCATGTGCGATGAACTCTTCCATCTGAAAAAAAAAAAACATAACCAAATCTGAGCTTAAAATGGTGATATATCACATATAGATCACTTCATTCTACGTTTCATTGAAAGTTTGGCCAAAAATAAACAGTTTGCACAAACTAACCAGCATGCACGACAAGGGTGAAAAACAGAGGCTTTTTTCAACTCCAGAATTTCATCCTCAGCTTTTAACTTTCAAACATCAAAGAGTAAGTTTTAAAAATAGAATAATTCATGGTGGAGGGTGGTGGTTCATGCATTTTCTGCCAGTCACAGCGGCTGAAGGAAAAATAATTGTAGCTTCAAGGAAGGTCAAAACAACAACAACCACCAAAGTCACACCCTAGCCACTCCCTTCCTCTGATAAGTACAGAACAAACCCTAAAGGTGCAAAATTGTTTAGTCCCTGTTTAGTATTTACACCCCTGTATACTGGTATGGTAATGCTGCATTGGATTGATTAAATGTAGGCTACATTTGACATACATACATACATACAGGTAATGCAGGTATATGCAGGTAATAATACAGAGGTATTAAATTTGGTAATACTATGGATACTACTATTAATACCAAAGATGTTAAGTTTTCCTATTTGAAGTAAATGCTACAGCATATTAAAAAAAACACAGATATGGTCCATGTAGTTTCGTTAGAGCAATCTTATCTGACACTACTACACAGTTGCTTGGATTTGTAATGATGATACACTTGTAATGATCATCACATAGAATTTCTCTTATATCTCTGTGCAGGGTCATCCAGCTAAACCCTGCCGCAGGTGGGTCAGTCATTAGGGTTTGAAATCACCAGAGGATCTACAATACAATATTATCACAATACTTATATTATTGCGATTATGAATATACTGCAATATGCTGAGTATTGTGATAAAATATGTTTCAATATATTGTGATTTATCACCTTTTTTCAACTGTAAATTATGTCCCCAAAGGAAAACTTCGTCAACGTCTGTTTTTAGATTTTAAGTTGTTGTTTTTTTAAGAATAGGTTTTCAGTCTGTTCATATTTTTTGCAGCAGCAAAATGTATCTAGTGGACTGAAAAAGCAATTGATTACATTATGCTAGTAGGCTACCTAAAGTTTAATTTGTATTTATAATATTAATCATTTATGTTTAAAAACTTGATACTTGGGACTGTGTGACGATATGATGATGTCACACAAAAATATTGCAATACAATGCTGTATCATTTTTTTCCTTCACCCTTATCAGACATGCCTTTCAAGCAGGAAATGATGACATGGAGACCTCCATGACAGACTGATGAGAGTGAACACATCACTGGATTTCACCCTAACACTGATCACTCCATCCTACTGCTGCCACCACCGGGTGAACATTTTAAAAACGGCTGCCAGAGATGCTATATTCAAAACCTGTAATACCTCTACAGTCGAACCAACTTCCACGTACCTCCATTATGTAGAATGCTTTTTCCATAAAGCTTTTACACCTTAGCTCCTTTCACCAGCTCCCAGTACAGCCTAAAGAATCTGTCCCTGTCAGCCTTGTTTTAGTATTAGTCTAGAAAGCCCTGGTAAACGATTTGTAGGATTCCATATGAGGACAAAGGAAGAAAAATGTGTTAGCTTACATCTAATCATGTATTTCAAACAGAAAAGTCTTTGGCTCTTGCCTCAAACTAACCAAGTTTTTAAAGAAACATTTCATGTAATAGAGCACAAATAGATGAAACTGTGCTAAATAAACACTAGAGATATCCAGCAGAGTGCAACAAAAACAGATAGATCACATTTGCCATCACACAATCTCACATTATGTTATTTTTAAAAATTCACACAAGACAAAATATTCCCACCTGGAGAATTACCAGTCAGCAAAAGTTTAGATGATCTGCTCTCATGTGGGATATCCATCAAATATATATATAAAAAAATCCTACATCACCTGTACGAAGTTTTAAATAGTAAATTATCCATGCAGCACATTGCCTCATTGCGACTGTAATAAAGACTGATAATTCTGTAATTTCATTGACAATGTTCTGTACCATTAAAGCATGAGAGTTGTTAGAAATCAATCCTCAAGCCTTGCCCTATTTAAATGATTTTTACAAGAACTTGTGTCTGATGTGATTTATGCATTTTTTAACTGAAAAAAGCTCAATTAGTGCAAATATCTACACTGTTAACAACCTACTATTATTGCAATAATTAAGACTTAGGAGTGTTTGAAATTTTAAAGAGCATTTTATAATAATATGATTTTTTGATTCATATATTATAAGTAAAAAGTAATTGTTTTCTGTTTTTTAAATAACTTTGAGTAATAGTAATAATAATAATGATAATAATAATATAGGACTTGGTACCATTAACTGCTTGTCTTAACTGTATATATTAAATATACCATTGCATTAGTAGAGATAAAAAACACAAATCTTAAATATTTTCCAAATTCTAATTATTCTGTTAAAATTTTAAGTAACGTTGTACTGTATCTTAAAGTTACAACAATATAGGCTTGTTTAGATTCATTTTGGAGACAACAAGTACATGATAAGACCAACATTTGGGGAGAGATTGGCCTATCATTTAGCTTTACACATTTCAACTCAAAACACATGTTGACAGCATTAGGATTATATTGCACATTAAACATCACAGCTTCATTACTGCTCTCAGGACAAAAAAATAAAACTGCTTTAGACTAGTTGCATTTATATAAAAATAAGCCAGAAGTAATGAGGAGTAGTGCAGGCTTTTCAAAAGTAGCCTGAATTAATTATATTGCCTTCAGACCATCTGTAGCAAATAATTTAATGTGTAATCATGAAAACATTTAATTTATTTAAACATATACAACCATAACAAGTTCATTTTTCCACACAAATGTGTTTTTAACAGTGTTTTTTTTTTTTTTTTAAGACAAGGCATGCTCAACAAGGCTTTAAGATGGGAGAACTGATGAGCAGTAGGGAAGTTAGACCCATGCATGACTTGTGTCATCATTATTCCTTCTAATCTTTTCATACGGGAAAGAATATATTGACCTTCTAGCCTCAACTACAAGCAACATTAAAGTCTCATGTGAAGCAAGCCGCAAACACCTGAATAAAAAAAGCATCATAAATCAGGACTAAACTGTATTGATGAATAATACATGCAAGCTAGGCTTATAATATCATCAACAATTCGGTGTATAAAAGACCAGAGGCAAAATCATGTCAGTTACAGAACAATAATTTGCTAACAGATGCAGAGATTAGTCTGGTTAAGGTAAAGCACAGGTGTAAACAGAGTCTTGAGCCAACTTCCTCTCATCAACTGTTTCAAAATCAGCTTTTTTCCACCGACACCAATACACTGGCCATTTCAACTCAACACCAAATCAGGGATGGAAGATGCTTCTGAATTCCAGTTCATCAAAGCCTCCAGAGCCACCAGCTTAATGCTACACATGACAGGCTGTCCTGCACGCTGTGATATCAGCGGTAGCTACAGGATCACATTATGGAAATACAAATTAGTAATGTGCACAGTGCAACCTGCCGCAGCAGTCAAACTCACAAGTTGACTTTTGGTCTTAAAAGAAGCTATGTATGGCAAGTCGGGATGCAAGCTGCATACGCAAATCTTAATCATTGCATAATTAGTTTGCCTTAGGTTCTCCCTCCATTTTGCTACTTTATTGACGAGCAATGTCTTGCCGTTTCTTTTGTACAGCCTAGCCTTACAGAGGGTCATAGCCGAACTGTCATCCGTATGACACCGTGATCAATACCTGCGATGGGTGAAAATGGCATATAGCCTAAAAACAAACATGACAAAATGTCACCGTAGCCACTAAATGGTTGCATTTGGCGTCATAGTTTTGGAAGAGAGATGCTTGAAATCGATAAGGATATAATGTTGACACCGCTCATGATGAAGTGTGTATGTGAGGCAAAACTAAATGTGAATGCAGAAAGCTGGAAAAGTGGCATTATTGCTGAATCCAAGTGCGCCTGTTCCATCGCACTGCCGTTGGTATCATATTTATTTAAAAAAAAAAAAAAAAAAAAAAAAAAACTTTACTCAACTTGTATATTCTACTGGTTCCTGTGGTCTTTAATGTTCGTGTGCACGCACCGTGACACTATATCACCAGTGACATAATTTATTTTAAAAAAAATCAAAACGTGTGCCTTCCTCTGGTTTTCTCTATGCTCTCAAACTGGGTGCTGATTAACACAAACTTTTTTCCCCTGCTCACCCCTCTCTCATAATTTAAATAACCCCGATATTTTAATTCAAGAACTGTGTAACCGTTGACTTAATTTACATCAAACTTACCCTGGTCGCTTTAACATTCTTTCTGTTGGGGTTTTCTTCACTTTCAACTATTTTCCGAATTTTTAATAATTTTTTTCTCATATTTTTTGCTAGACGCGGCGGGCCTGAAAATTGTTTGCTTTCCCCTCTTTCGAGCAGCCATTGTGTATGCGCTGCGATGCAACCGCACTATGATTTAACCACGCCCATTTAAAGTCCCGCCCACGTGTGCTTTCTGATTTGTCTAAGTTGCTGCCACTTTGACTTCAGTGTCAGTTACACTTCCTTTCAGTAAAACCCAATTATTGGACTCGCTAGATGTACTGTCAATCGCTTAAACTTGGTTTAGTACAATTTACAGTTATGGGAAAACTAACTGTCAGCAAAGAACGTCTATTGGCTCATTGGATTGTCAGTCTACTGGTTCGTTTTCCGGGGTTTCTATTGGCTTGTGTTGCTGTCAGTTGTCGATGACGGTGTGGCTGATTTTCGTGGTGCGCTGTTGCAACAACGAGAGTGGAGTCGTCCTGAGCATGACGGGGAGGTTATAGCCCGTGGGTTGTGTAGCATTGTCAGTTAGCTACATGTATGTTTGTGTAGAGCTGCTCCTCTGCTTTTTGAGGCAAGATTCTCGCTAACATACCAAGGGCATATAAATGACAACTTCATTTTTGAGACGCTATTGTTAGCAGTTGTTTTGGTTTTTTCTAAAACTGGATGATATTCCCTAGTGTGGATATTAGGCGCAATCACAAGTCACCCGACTACCACTGGATAAAAGCTGCCAAGGTTATTTGGAAAAGGTAGGTATTAACGTTGTGTAGCTTTATCACTACTTACCGTCACGTCAGTCATTGCAGTTAAACAACGAAATATCCCCATGAGCTGTTTGGTAAAATCAATTAAAGTGACCGCGTTTCTATACCGCAGTGTTATGTAGTCGACGACACCAAACTCCGTTGAGGAATCGGTCAGTTTAGTTAAGACTTGTTTATTGCCATATTTACACCACTTGTCGATATGATTAAAATAGTTTCTGTAAAAAGAAGACCCGCTTTTCATTTCGGCATACATTTTACTCACCAAGCTGAAATAATTTTAATAATACTAATTTATTTCAGTTCTAACTTCTCCTTTCTATTCCACAGCATGGTTAGGGACAGTAAAAGGCTACGTAAACCCGAACTGAAAGTTTAAACTGAATTTTAAATTGGGTTGACAGTGGCTTTGAGGAGTAGGCAAATGACCCCAGACTTGTGGTAGAAAGAATGGATATGATCTAACATATGGTTTTGAACCTGTATTTTATAGGGACAGATTAATAAGAGCTGCGCAGCTCTTGTTGTCTCTGGGACTGGCAGAAATGGAAAAGGTTACAGTAAATCACCACCTTGTTTAAATGTTTTTTAAGTCAAAATTATTCTATCCTTTTTTATATAAATCCATAGCCTTAAACATGTAATATCTGTATCTCTGTATTGGTTTGATATAATGTATGAGTGGACCTACAGTAGAATTTTAGGCAAGTTTTTCTGGATGACAATGCAAAAAAGTCTGGTAGAATAATGCATTTTAATAATCCAGAAAAATTACTCCCCACACATAGACCAGACCAGTACTGCAACGTAGTCCAAATTATTGACAGATTTTAGAAAATAACATACATTAGTAACAATGTGAAAGTTGGCTGATAAGTAATAAGAGACTGCCATGCAGAAAAGCCAGAGGTATGTTTGAGGTAACAAAAGAGTACTGGTAAATAAAAGATATACAAATACATCAAGAATACATAAAGATGAATTAAAACACTACTTATTTAATGTTTATTTTTCTTCAATTCAGTCCAATTCGTCCAAAGAACCTTATTTATCCCAAAGGAAATTCTTGTGCCAGAGAATGCAATTATAGTAACACAAAATACAGTAACAACATTAACATTCACAAACCAGTAACAACCAGAACAATCAGTAGGTTCCCCAGGTCAGAGTCACACACGGGGCCCAGTTTTTGAAACAATAGATCATTAAGTTTCAGTCAAAGAAGCATGATATTGGATTTTTTGCCGATATTCCATATGGCGATACCAACCTTATTTGACCGACAACCGATACCGATATAACCACTTTTTCCCTACCTAATTTTACTGGTCATCAAGTCTCTTCTGTAGAGGAATTAGGATCATATTATCCATGCATACTCTTATCATGATCACCCACCAGCAGATGGAGACATGAAATACAATACTTTTCAATTAATCAGGCGGCTTATAGGGTTGGGATCCGGACCCGGTTCTTTTTTGGAACCGGGTCCAAAGTTCCAGTTCTGGAACCGGTTCCACCACATTTGGCGTAACGGTTCCTGCAAACGATTCCTAGATTGTAAAAAAAACAACAACAAAAACATCACATGCATTTCCATTAGAGTGCGGCACGGCCGCATATTTCTGTCCGAACCCGACCGAGCCCGACATTATCTAATCAATAAAGCACTGAGTTTGTGTCACACAGTTGTCATAGTTACAGGCTATTTAACAGGCCGGGCGTGTGCCGGGTGCTCAGCGGAGAGGGAGACCTCCGTGTTTGAGACAGGAGCGGGCGGCGGGAGCGGGTGGCGGGAGCGGGCAGCGGGAGGTCCGACGCTTCCAGCGAGGGGAGCGGTAGAAATATAACAAAATAAGATAAAATAGGAGACACTTAATTTTCAGCGTTTAATCAAGGCGGAGGCTGGCAGCGGGAGGTCCGCTTCCAGCGAGGGGAGCGGTAGAAACAAACAGCCAATGTGTGTGTGTGTTCTGTTCAGGTGTTGTCACGTAAATAACAGTGCCCAAGCATGAATGCATATAAGTATTTTTTATTACATTGTTGTGGTTAATTTGAGGTAATAGTGTTACTGTAGAAATCAGAGTCACTTTTTGTTGTTATACGTATATTCTCAGGGAGATGATACAAGCTCTAAATCTGAAATACACACCACACAGAAATGTGTATTTTCATCGAATTGTACTGTGCAACAGTTAGAATAAAGTTTTTGTATTTGCATGATTGCATTTGTGTTTATTAGGGATGCACTGAATATTCGGTAACCGAATATATTCGGCCAAATATTGCAAAAAAAACACACATTCGGTATTCGGTGGAATAAGTTAAAAGCAAGGCTGAATAATAGCGGCGTGTTTTGATAACGCAATCAAACGGCGTGCCGTGACGGGCGGAATAGAATGTCGGCAGTGTGGCGATCCGTCCGTCACGGCACTTGCATTTGCGACTAAAAATAGTTTTGAGCGAGCAAAATAGGCTTAAATCGTTAAGCACGCTGTGCGAGCAGCCTACAGATTTCAACCAGCAGCAGAAACGAAAGGCGAATCCCATCGGTTGTGGGTTGAACGGGGGTCACAGACACAGACAGTAATGTATTCCTGTCAAATACGGCGGCCATCGGCTTACCCGGTGACGGAGAAGTCGGCTCCAATAATATCCTCTTCTTGGTGTCATGACTGTTCAGAAGTACCTGAACAGTCGAGCCAGCCGAACACAGGTATGTGATGTGTCAGAGAAAAACAAGCCTTTCACATTTCTCTCTTTGTGTCAGTAACGGCCCACAGACCTCACCGCACTTTAGGGACTGTTAATTACTTATGAAGGGACTGTCAGGGGAGGAGGGTGGCTGGTTGATTTTTGTTTTATTTATTTATTTTATTTTGATTCCCCCCTATGTTAATCACTTATTGATGCTGTTTTTGAAGTATGAATAAGTCAATAAGTAATTTATTCCATTGAAATATCATTGATGTATTATAGAAAAGTGATTTATCTTTTCATAAATGACAAAAGGCACATCTGCCTCATTTTCGCTGTGGTATCGTGATACTACTCAGAACCATGATATTTTCATTGGTATCGCACAGTGGGTCCTAATTTTGGTACCGTGACAACACTAATGTGGAGGGGGTTCATCTGCAAAAACTAATGAAAAACTAAACAATGATATTCGGTATTCGGTACTCGGTATTCGGCCAAGCGTTTAATAATATTCGGCTTCAGCTTCGGCCACAAATTTTCATTTCGGTGCATCCCTAGTGTTTATTATATACTTTTTTAAGTATATCAAGTATAATGAATATAATGTAGGAATCCGTAAGAGGAATCGTTAAGGAATCGGACTGTTAAGAAGGAATCGGTAAGGAATCGGAATCGTTAAAATCCTAACGAGTCCCAACCCTAGCGGCTTAGCATAATAATGGTGACGTGCCAGACAAAAGCACCAAATTTTTTCCACATGTTTTTCATCATCATAACTTTCAATTTAGAAGGGGAGCCACTTCATCAAGATGGTGGAAGGCAGCCATCTTGGATTTCCAAGATGGCCGCCATGTAAAATCTGTAAGTGCCAATATCTCAGCTTCCAAGCTACTTAGAAGGTCAATCTTGGTGTCAAAATATACATTTTCTGGGTCAAGGAATGCATTAAAGCTATTATGAATATCAATAGTTGATTGTTTGTGCCAATATTAAATAATTTGGTTTGTTCCTTCATGAAAGACTGGTGCTGAAATGCACTGGAGATTGTTTCTATGTCTGATATGACCATGCCATCATAAAGGTATTTGACTTTTTAAAGAGATTGCTTTGAAACTCCTTTGTGATGTCTACATGTATCCCTATCCAAAGAGCACCTCCAAGAAATATTTAGTCCAGGAATGACTCCTACCCAAACATCGTTTGAGAAAACAATATGCATTCACTGAAGTAAGTAACTTTAGCCTTTCACTTTTAAGTTAGAGATTATTAAGCATAACAAATGTGTGGTGGAGCAATGTACTGTATAAACTACAGGGCACAATGGAAATGCACAGAGCTTTGCAGTTGCAAATGTGATAGATAATTGGATTATACTGTACACGCAAAAAACGTTTTATAGTGTTTAAAAGGGAAGCTAATAAAGTTCAATTGAATTCAAATCATTCATGTCATCAATGCCAGCCGCTTTTGTTGAAAATCATGTGAATACATTCTCAGAATTAATATTTTTATTTGATCTTGGCATGAACAATCATCTAGTGATATTCCTAATAGCTTTAATGCATTCCTTGATCCAGAAAATTCAATTCAATTCCAATTTTATTTATAAAGCCCAGTATCACAAATCACAATTTGCCTCACAGCTGATCAGGAAAAACTCCCCCAAAAAAACCCTTTAACGGGGGAAAAAAAACCATAGAAACCTCAGGAAGAGCAACTGAGGAGGGATCCCTCTTCTAGGACGGACAGACTTGCAATAGATGTCGTACAGAACAGATCAGCATGATAAATTAAAGAAGCAACAGACAGCATTTTTGCCTATATATATCATTATGAAAATAATGTGGGTTGCGCAGGGTAGTATACACAGAGAAATCAGACTATCAGCGTTTACATAGGTTACTTAATGACTTTGCAATAAGCTTCTGCCACCGGGGACGAATTTTCGCGGAAAAACTCTGCTTTGCGGCAGGAAATGTGTCATGCATTGCCAAACTGGTCGGTCAGCCAATCAGGGACTGGAGCTGGTCCTTATGAGGAAGTGGCCGGGGCATGAGATAGTTGAGTCACGAGCACAATGGCAGACGGACAAAGTTTGGAGATAAGTGAAAAACGGCCTCCCAAAAGAAAACGAGCTAATCTGTCTGAGGAGGTGAGGATGCACAAAAAGGAGAGTGATAAAAGAAGAGGAAAACAAGAGTAAACCTCAGTCAGGCGTTCAAGTGATGGAGGGAGCTCCGTGACCAAAGAGGCTTCAACACCGGTGTCCAGCTAGCTTTCTTTCTAATGGATCAGTAAGTAACACGGTTAAATGTTAGCTAGACCAGAGAGGACTGTACTGTACTGGCTGCTAGTTCTGTTCTACGTCGCCGTACCTGAATCCAAAGTATCGCCATGTAACAGACGTTTTTTCGCCACCAATTCAGCCTGTTCATGGTCGAGCTCATGCTCTTTTTCAGTGTCTGTGTTGGTCACTGCTGCACGCCAGCTGCACGCACCAGGATAACTTGTGGGCGTGATGTCAACAAACTCCACACACTACAGGAGAGGCAGTCACGTTCACAGGCACACACATTAACATTTATGTAGCCTACATTAAATCGCAAACCACAGCCTTTTATGCGGTTACGTAATCGCACAGCCTGACATCGCGATTACGATTAGATTAATCGTGCAGGACTAATATGTGTATAATAACAGTAGAAGTATGACTAATGGTAACAGCAGCAGTAGGAGGCATCTGGCAGGACCACCGCAGCAGCACAACCACACACGTCACACTATCCAGGCACTGCTGCGATATGAGTTAACCTGCGAGACAGTGGAGCACAAAGGCTCCGGAGAAGAAGCCGAGTTAGTGACATGCAGTACGGCCGAGTTAGCAAGATGGAGTAACAGGACATGAGAGAAAGAGAGAGAAGGAGAGAAGGTGCCCGGTGTATTATAGGAGGTCCCCCGGCAGACTAGGCCTAAGTCAGCCTAACTAGGGGCTGGTACAAGGCAAGTCTGAGCTGGCCCTAACTATAAGCTTTATCAAAGAGGAAAGTCTTAAGTCTAGTCTTAAATGTGGAGACGGTGTCTGCCTCCCGGACCGCAACAGGAAGATGATTCCAAAGGAGAGGAGCCTGATAGCTGAAGGCTCTGGCTCCTGATCTACTTTGGAGACTTTAGGGACCATGAGTAACTATGCATTCTCAGAGCGCAGTGTTCTGGTGGGATAATATGGCACTATGAGCTCTCTAAGATATGACAGAGCCTGACCATATAGAGCTTTATAAGTTAACAGTAGGATTTTAAATTCAATTCTGGATTTTACAGGGAGCCAGTGCAGAGAAGCTAAAACAGGAGAAATATGATCTCGTTTCTTAGTTCCTGTTAGTACACGTGCTGCTGCATTCTGAATTAGCTGGAGAGTTTTTAAGGACTTACTAGAGCTACCTGATAATAGAGAGTTACAGTAATCCAGCCTAGAGGTAACAAAAGCGTGGACCAATTTTTCTGCATCTTTTCGGGTCAGGATAGGCCTAATTTTCGCAATATTACGCAGATGAAAAAATGCAGTCCGTGAGGTTTGTTTTAAATGAGAATTAAAAGACAAATCTTGATCAAATATTACTCCGAGGTTTCTTACGGTAGTGCTAGAGGCCAGAGCAATGCCATCTAGAGAAACTATGTCATCAGATAAAGAGTCTCTGAGTTGTTTGGGGCCAAGAACAATAACTTCAGTTTTGTCTGAATTTAACATCAGGAAATTGGTGCTCATCCAAGTTTTTATGTCTTTAAGGCAGTTATGGAGTTTAGTTAATTGATTACTTTCTTCTGGCTTCATCGATAAATACAACTGAGTATCATCCGCATAACAATGGAAATTTATAGAGTGATTTCTAATGATGTTACCTAAAGGAAGCATATATAGAGTAAATAGGATTGGTCCGAGCACAGAACCTTGCGGAACTCCAAAACAAACTTTAGTACGTAAGGATGATTCATCATGAATGTGAACAAACTGAAAACGAATCAGATAAAAAGATTTAAACCAGCTTAGTGCAGAACCTTTTAGGCCAATTAAGTGTTCCAGTCTCTGTAGCAGAATTTGATGGTCAATAATGTCAAACGCTGCACTAATATCTAATAAAACAAGTACAGAGACGAGTCCTTTGTCTGAAGCAATCAGAAGATCATTTTTAACTAGTGCTGTCTCAGTGCTATGATGCACTCTAAATCCTGACTGAAATTCCTCAAATAAATTATTATCATGGTGAAAATCACACAGCTGGTCTGCGACTACTTTCTCAAGGATCTTTGAAAGAAAGGGAAGATTAGATATTGGTCTATAGTTGGCTAACACCTCTGGATCCAGGGTGGGCTTCTTTGGGAGAGGTTTAATTACAGCTACCTTAAAAGACTGTGGTACATAGCCTGTTAATAAAGATATATTGATCATGTCTAATAAGTGAGTGTTAAGTAGTAAGTGTTAAATGTATATTTTGTCAACAAAATTGACCTTCTAAGTAGCTTGGAAGCTGAGATATTGGCACTTATAGATCCAAGATGGCCGCCTTCCACCATTGTGATGAAGCGGCTCCCCTTCTAAATTGAAAGCTATGGTGATTGGTGGTGAAATTTGGTGCTTTTGTCCTCATTCTTTTCACATATGTCTTTAAGCCGCCTGACTAAATGTATGTAATATTAATTTATTGTGCAAATAAGAAAACGCATGTTGGCCAATTCTAATAGTTGATTTTAAAGCCAATATCAGCCGATACCTATGATGTAATGATGTTATCAGTATGTTGGCTGATTCCGATATTTCATTTTAAAGCCAATATCGGCTGATACAGATGGCGTGCTGATATTATCGTGCATCCCCACAAAATATTCACAATAAACAAGATGGTGATTAAGGAGCAAAGCAAAACCAGTGCAAGCATAGGTTATAATATTTGTAATGTTTTTACTCATTTTTTTAAATCTCAGATATATGCTGCATTTTATTATTTAGAAATTATCTATTTAAAAGTAATATTATATTATTTGCTGTTCTGCTCAGTACCTACATATTTTGTTAACAACTCTTGAATAACTTCACAATTCATGTCTCTTAAAAAATCACAAAGGACCACTTTGTGTGTTTAAAAAATGATATAAGCTGACATGTAGTTACCAGCAGTGGTAGATGAAGTACCTATTAGAATGTTACTTGAGTAAAAGTAAAAATTAAATTTACTTTAGTTGACTATCAAAAGTATTTTTCTGATATATGTAGGGATGTCCCGATCCGATATTCGATCGGTATCGGCCGCCGATATTAGCAAAAAACGTGCATCGGCATCGGATCGGACTGCATTGAAAAATGCCGATCCAAGAAGTCCGATCCAGTTTTTCACAGAGTCCGATCCAGGTTTTCTGGCCAGCCCAGCGCTCCGCAATTCAAGCAGTCCATTCCAGTGATCCGCTCCAGCTCTTACTATCAATCCACCAGGCAAGCATGCAGACGGCAGACACACACGGAGGGTAGGAAGAGTAGCGGTCAATTTAGTTAACTGACTATTTGTTTTCTGCTCTGTTTTTTGAGAGTGATATTTTTATTTGGTTTACACTCTTACTGTTTAAGTAAAGAGCACTGATGGCATTGTTTTGGGCACAATTAGTGAAACTGGAGCCATGGATGGACTATTGCTTGTTTAAACAGTTGTACAATATTGTGTGTGGTTTTTTGTCCCCTCTGTTGGTCCCAGGAAACAGCAGCACCAGGCTGGCACTGACACTACTAAAATAACTGAAAAGGAAAGGCTGCATTGTTTGTTAAATGTCAACAATGTCTTGTGGTGTTAATCTATTTTTTATTTATTAGGGGGCCAAAGCACAAGTGTGTGGAGTCTTGCTGCTATTTTAATTTCAATGTTAGACATTTTAAAGATTTCTTGTGTTGATTTATTTTCTATTTATTAAGGGGCCAAAGCAGCCAAAGCAAACCAGCTATATTTTTTATTTAATGTTAATGTTCAAGTTTAAAGTTTGTTTATTTAACCCTGTTAACAATAAACGGGTCAGTTTCTCATACCAACTGTTGTGGATCATTCTAACTAACCCGATTAAGTAGTTGTTCTTGTTAGAGTAATATCGCTTGATCAAACCTTTTCTAACATGACTGACAACAGAATAAGTGAATATGTATAATACACGCTTGGATCGGATTGGTATCGGTATCGGCCAAACCTCAAGGCTGTAATATCGTTGTCGGATCGGAAGTGAAAAAGCTGGAAAAGGACATCCCTAATTATATGTAATTAAGTATTGAAACACTTGAGGGAAAACAAGATCTTCTTCACAACTTAAAGGATTTATAGACCAAAATGCTCTTTTTTCTTCCCTCACATTAATTCATTTGTCCATCCGTCCCTTCTGCCTTACCTTTTGGGTAATAACGAAGATGCTTAGGGGAAATGTATTGAAGTAAAAGTATCATTTTATTTAGGAAATGTAGTGGAGTAAAAGTGAAAGTTGACAGAAATGTAAAAACTCAAGTAAAGTACAGATACTTTCAAAAAATACTTAGGTACTGTAATGGAGTATTATTACTTTGTTACCTTACAACATTGGTTATCAGATAGGCCTAGTTTTTACTCTCAGATGTCAAAATTAGTATTGTCCTCAAAAATCAGAAAGCATCAATCAGAATGTACTTTTTTGCAGCTGGCTCTCAAGTAAACTAGTCCTGAAACTTCTAGTTATTCTAATTACTAAGTATAAAAAGTAATTAGAGATTATTTGGTGGTTCCATCATTACAAACTTGTGCAGATAAATGGAGACAGGCTAAAGTTTTGGGAGACGTGTACAACAATTCACAACACATCTATAATATTTCCATTTAATTAAATTGTGCACCATAGAAAAAATATGGTATCTTGGATTTTAATTATTTCGATCAGTGATTCAGACGATATATGTAATCATTATTCATGCACATCATCATACAGCTTCAGTAATGTGCAAGTGCACATGCAGAAACAGAATATTGCATTAATAAACAATGTGGAATGGAATGTGTTTTATGTTTCTTAACTTTAAGAACATTTGAAGGGAATATCATGAGAAGTAGCAGAACACCAACCATTTGCGGATTACAGCTTCAGAAATAGGACATAGTTGCTTTTCTCCCTTTCATATGGTTATGAATTAAACACTTTGCCTAAATACTTTGGGTTTGAAGGTTTAAAGATGTCATTTCTGGGCTCTCAGAACTGAGGATAGGGATTTGCCATTATATTTGTCATTTTATTTAAATAAAAATGAAGTTATCAATAAATTAAAAGATAATTAGTCAGTGTAATACTTTACCTGTGTTTTTTCATTGCCATCAGAAAAAGATTAGATAACTTGGCTTCATTTTTATGCCTTGGCGCTGGTGATAGCTGCAGCTGGAGGCATTTTGGTTTTGGGTTGCCCGTTTGTCCATATGTTTCTCCATATGTCCATCCATCCCATTCTCATGAACGTGATACCATAAGACACCTTGAGGGAAATTCTTCAAATTTGGCACAAACATCCACTTGGACGCAACAATGAACTGATTAGAATTTGGAGGTCAAAGGTCACTGTGACTTCAAAAAACAAATTTTTTGGCCATAGCTTAATAATTCATACGGTGATAATGACAAAAGTTCAAACAAAAGTCTAATAGGAAAAATGATGAAGTGATGATATTTTATAACCAAAAGGTCAAAGTTGAGCTTTACTGTGACATCATAATGTTCTGCAAAAACACTTATTTTGCAGAACATGATAACTCGGGAAGAAAAGGGGAGACATTTGGTCAGATACCAAATTAATGACCCTAATCTTGAATCTGTGGTGATGGTATAGATCTGTGCTGCCAGGTTGAAGATGTGTTTGAAGCGTCAGTGTTTTAGAATGTGTTGCTTCTTTGCAGCAGCATCCATATTTGAAGCGTTGTCAACTGTCCATGGCCAAACATGAGTCTGGACAGACGCTGATAACCCGTAACTGAAACTTGACAGTTTCACTGAGGCATACAACTGCAAGACAGACCTCATTTAAATTTTAAAGTATCTTTAGGCATTTTATGATGTCATCAGAGGAATTACAGTAGGGAGATAACATCAAATAAGGGAAGACATGGGAAATGACGTAGTACTTGGTCAGCACCATAAACTCAAAGCCACTAGGAGGTCCCTCATTTCTTTTAATTTTTACTGCTAAGCAAACTATGTTCCATTGAAAAATCTATGTTTTATTATTCATAGGCTAGCTGTATTTTTATTGTAAATCTGATCCCACAATAATCCCGATTTATTATCTCAGTGTTTCTCTGGGGATCAATTAAGTTTTTGTAATTAAAATAACAAAGTGGTTAGTTCTCCATATAATCCCCTTCCGTGAACAACAAAGAGATAAAATCATTTGTCTTTATATTCATGCAGTGGTGCATCAGCTGACAGTTTTCATGCATTGGTTTCAGTTTTTCGAATGATCAGTAACACTTTCTATAGCTTCAGTTTTATTTTTTTCCATATTTGAAAGTTGACTTCATCACAAGATATCTGCTGATTTTATTCAGATATAAATAATGAAAAGAGTATAATTACACGGTATGTTTAAGTCAATCATCACAGTAACGTGATGAGTGACTTGTAATAAGTACACACCATCACAATGTGCAAAAACTGAACCTGTTTATACTGTCCATTTGTACACAGATCCGAATGGATAAAAATGCACGAAAAGTTCGGAGTCAGGACGTGAACCCATGCATCGATGTAAGCTTTGCAACTCTGTGCCAAAACATGGGACTGCTGCTGGAATGTGACAGTGTCTCTGAGTTTCTAATCCTGTTTCCTTGTTTGAATTTCTTCTCTTTTTCAGGAGAGTGATGCCTCCCAGAAGTGTTTGGATGCCTCCAACTATGATAAGAGCATGTGTTCAGCCTATTTCCAGAGATACAAAAACTGCAGGAAATACTGGGTGAGTGTGAGTTTGATTCTTAGTAGCCTTATTGCCCATACTCCCTTGTTCGTGGGCTGGAGGACAGCAAAGGTTGTGGTCCTTGACACTGCAGCAGCGACATCCACTGGTTGGTCAGGGCACAGTGAGGAGCAGAGGTGAGTGAAAAACAGCAGCTGGTCACATGTTTGTTGTCATAAGGGTATGCAATACAGAGAGAAGGTGGCAAATGGGGAGCGAACAGGGGCAAATACACAATAATACAAGTTAAACGGAAAGGAAAAAAGAGGAGTCTCAAGCATAACTGCCCCCGTTTTCTTCTGATTTAGGAATAAAAAAAGTTATCAAACTTAAATATTGAAACTCACTTTGTGAAAATTGCACTTCCATAAAGCTGTGGGGCTTACAAGAGCCAGATTTAGTAAAGTTGTCAAAATGGAAAAAGCAGTGGTAGAGATATCTTTACTTTGAAACCTGTCAGACATGCACCTTGTCACATAAATGTGATGATAATTTTATAATAATAATAATAATAATAATAATAATACATTTTACTTGGAGGCGCCTTTCACGTCACCCAAGGTCGCCTTACAGAGCATAGAGGATAAAAGACATCGTTAAAACAAAACATCAGCATAAAAACAAGTGTAGTGCACAGTGTTCAGTTAGAGTAATTATGCCAGTTTGAACAGGTGGGTTTTGAGTTGGGATTTGAATGATGTGATGGAGTCTGACTGTCTTATGTGGGGGGGGAGGGAGTTCCAGAGTCTGGGTGCCGAGCAGCTGAAGGCTCGGGCACCCATGGTACTGGAGATGTTGCGGAGGTGGAAGAATGCAGTCCGGGTGATGTTTTGAATATGAGGTGCAAATGAGAGGGTGCTGTCCAGAATGACGCTGAGGCTCTTGACTTGGGAGGAGAAGGGTACAGGGAATCTGTCGATGATTATGGGTGGAGCTGGGGTGTGTTGTGACTTGGTGAGGGTGGATTTGGAGCCGATGAGCAGGGCCTCTGTTTTATTGCCGTTAAGCTTCAGGAAGTTCCTGCTCATCCAGCTACGGATGTCTGTCAAGACAGGTGGTGAGGGAGGTGGGAGGAATGGCAGTGGTAGGTTTGGAGGAGATGTAGACCTGTGTGTCGTCGGCGTAGCAGTGAAAATGGACCCCATGGTGACGGAGGATTGTGCCCAGGGGGAGGAGGTAGATGATGAAGAGAAGTGGACCCAAGACTGACCCCTGGGGCACACCCAGTGAAACATCCGAACACCTAGACTTGTGGTTCCTTAATTGAACAAATTGTTGACGGTCGGTGAGGTATGATGTGAACCAGGAGAGTGCAACACCAGTGATCCCAATGCCAGCCAGGTGGTCCAGGAGTATCAGAATCAGAATCAGAATCAGAAATACTTTATTTATCCCCGAGGGGAAATTATTTATGTTACAGGTGCTCCTTGCAAGAGAGGAAAGATACGTGAAAATATAAGAAATTTAAACAATAGTATTTACAAATATATAGTTAAATAAACAGGAATTATTAACAAACATAAACGTAAATAAATATATATATATATACATATATATATTGTAAACTGAACAAGATTATTTACACAAACAGAATATATACAGTCAGGGTGAATGGGGTTATTGCACAAGTTAAATTAAATTATTGCAGTGTGTGAAAAAGTCTCAGGGCCACTCAGAGGGAGGAGTTGTACAGTTTGATGGCCACAGGCAGGAATGATTTCCTGTGGCGCTCAGTGGTACATCTTGGTGGTATGAGTCTCCCACTGAAAGTACTCTTGTGCCTGACCAGCACATGGTGGAGTGGGTGTGAGACATTGTCCAAGATAGTTCGTAGCTTAGACAGCATCCTCCTCTCTGACACCACCATCAGAGAGTCACACTCCATTCCCACAACGTCACTGGCCTTGCGGATCAGTTTGTTGAGTCTGTTGGCGTCCGCCACCCTCAGCCTGCTGCCCCAGCACACAACAGCATAGAGGATAGCACTGGCCACCACAGACTCATAGAAAATCCTGAGCATAGTCCGGCAGATGTTGAAGGACCTCAGTCGCCTCAGAAAATAGAGACGGCTCTGGCCCTTCCTGTAGAGAGCGTTAGTGTTCTTAACCCAGTCCAGTTTATTGTCAATGTGTACCCCCAGGTACTTATAGTCCTCTACAATGTCCACACTGACCCCCTGGATGGAAACAGGGGTCACCGGTGTCTTGGTCCTCCTCAGATCCACAGCCAGTTCCTTTGTCTTTGCCACGTTGAGCTGCAGATGGTTCTGCTCACACCATGTGACAAAGTTATCCACAACAGCCCTGTACTCATCCTCATCACCCTTGCTGATACATCCAACTATAGCAGAGTCATCAGAAAACTTCTGAAGATGGCAGGTCTCAGTGCAATAGCTGAAGTCCGTGGTGTAGAGGGTGAAGAGGAAGGGAGAGAGGACAGTCCCCTGCGGGGCCCCGGTATTGCTGACCACTCTGTCTGACACACAGCGTTGCAAGCGCACATACTGTGGTCTGCCAGTCAAGTAGTCTACAATCCAGGACACCAGGGGGGCATCCACCTGCATTGCTGTCAGCTTGTCACCCAGTAGAGCTGGACGGATGGTGTTGAACGCACTAGAGAAGTCAAAAAACATGACCCTCACAGTGCTCGCCGGCTTATCCAAATGGGCGTAGACACGGTTGAGCAGGTAGATGATGGCGTCCTCAACTCCAAGTCGGGGCTGATAGGCGAACTGGAGGGGGTCCAAAAGTGGCTTGACCATGGGCCGGAGCTGCTCCAAGACGAGTCTCTCCAGGGTCTTCATGATGTGGGAGGTCAATGCCACGGGTCTGTAGTCCTTGGAGCCACTGGGACGCGACGTCTTTGGCACAGGAACGAGGCAGGATGTCTTCCACAGCAAGGGGACCCTCTGGAGACTCAGGCTCATGTTGAAGACATGCTGAAGTACTCCACATAGCTGGGGGGCACAGGCTTTGAGCACCCTGGGGCTGACACCATCAGGGCCTGCAGCCTTATTTGAGTGGAGTCTCATCAGCTGTCTTCTCACATGGTCAGCAGTGAAGCACATTGTGGAGGTGATGACACGTGGGGGAGGGGTGTAGTCCTCATGATGGAGAGAGCAGTCAGTCTGACCACGGGGAGAGGAGGTGTGAGGAGGAGGAGGAGGGGGGGTCAAGCAGGAGGGTGTTGAGGTGTGAGAGGGAGGAGTGGGGGAGGAGGGCGGAGTGGGAGATGGTTGACCAAGACAGACAGCAGAAGAGTCAGGGGGGGGATGGGCAGGGCCAGTAGTGTCAAATCTGTTAAAAAACAGATTCAGTTCATTGGCCCTGTCCACGCTGCCTTCAACTCCTCTGTGGTTGTTGGTCCTGAAGCCAGTGATGGTCCTCATTCCACTCCAGATCTCTCTCATGTTGTTCTGCTGGAGTTTCCTCTCCAGCTTCCTCCTGTACCTCTCCTTAGCCTCCCTGATCTTCATTTTCAGCTCCCCCTGTATTGTTCTCACCTCCTCCCTGTTACCAGCTCTGAAGGCCCTCTTCTTTTAGTTGAGGATGGCTTTGATGTCCTTTGTTACCCACGGTTTTTTATTTGGGTAACAATGGACAGTCCTGCCTGGGACAGTGGAGTCCACACAGAAGCTGATGTAGTCCGTGATGCATTCTGTGAGCCCGTCGATGTCCTCCCCATGTGGCTCACAGAGTGCCTGCCAGTCTGTCACACCAAAACAGCTCTGCAGTGTCTCATAAGCCTCTTCCGACCATCTCCTCACTGACCTCATGGTCGCAGGCTGGCTCTTGACTAGTGGTACATAGCAGGGGTTGAGGTGCACCAGGTTGTGGTCTGACCTACCCAGAGGGGGGAGGGGGGAGCAGCTGTATGCATCTATGGCGTTTGCATACAGCAAGTCCGGTGTTCTCTCCTCTCTGGTAGGGCAGCTCACATACTGTGTAAATGTGGGTAATGCTGTTGCCATGGTGACGTGGGTGGGAGATGGTGTCGAATGCTGCGCTGAGGTCCAGGAGGATGAGAATGGTGAGTAGTGAGTAATTGGAAGGGTTCGTGGAGGTTGTTTGTGTCGATGTGGGACTGTAGTTGTGTGGCAACCACCCTTTCAAGTGTTTTGGAGATGAAGGGAAGGTTGGAGATGGGCCGGAAGAAGTTAAGGTCAGCTGGGTCAGCACCGGGTTTTTTCAGGATGGGTGTGATGGCAGCCAGTTTGAGAGTGGGGGGTACAATACCAGTGGTGAGGGAGGAGTTAATTATGTTGGTGATCATGGGGGAAATGGATGGCAGACAGGCTTTGACGAGGGAGATGGGAAGAGGAACAAGCTGACAGGTGGTGGTTTTGGCTTTACGGATGAGTTCAGAGATGGTGTGTTCTTAGGGTTGGGACTCGTTAGAATTTTAACGATTCCGATTCCTTACCGATTCCTTCTTAACGGTCCGATTCCTTACCGATTCCTCTTACCGATTCCTACATTATATTCATTATACTTGCTATACTTAAAAAAGTATATAATAAACACTAGGGATGCACCGAAATGAAAATTTGTGGCCGAAGCTGAAGAATATTAAACGCTTGGCCGAATACCGAGTACCAAATACCGAATATCATTGTTTAGTTTTTCATTAGATTTTGCAGATGAACCCCCTCCACATTAGTGTTGTCACGGTACCAAAATTGGGACCCACTGTGCGATACCAATGAAAGTATCATGGTTCTGAGTAGTATCACAATACCACAGCGAAAATGAGGCAGATGTGCCTTTTGTCATTTATGAAAAGATAAATCACTTTTCTATAATACATCAATGATATTTCAATGGAATAAATTACTTATTGACTTAT
>NC_065516.1:5926058-5946664 GCF_006386435.1 Epinephelus moara
GTGCATCCCTAATAAACACAAATGCAATCATACAAATACAAAAACTTTATTCTAACTGTTGCACAGTACAGTTCGATGGAAATACACACTTGTGTGTGGTGTGTATTTCAGATTTAGAGCTTGTATCATCTCCCTGAGAATATATAACAACAAAAAGTGACTCTCTGATTTCTACAGTAACACTGTTACCTCAAATTAACCACAACAGTGTAATAAAAAATACTTATATGCATTCATGCTTGGGCACTGTTATTTACGTGACAACACCTGAACAGAACACACACACACATTGGCTGCTTGTTTCTACCGCTCCCCTCACTGGAAGCGGACCTCCCGCCGCCAGCCTCCGCCTTGATTAAACGCTGAAAATTAAATAAAAGAGGGAGACAGGTATCTCCTATTTTATCTTATTTTGTTATATTTCTACCGCTCCCCTCGCTGGAAGCGTCGGACCTCCCGCTCCCGCCGCCCGCTCCTGTCTCAAACACGGAGGTCTCCCTCTCCGCTGAGCACCTGGCGCACGCCCGGCCTGTTAAATAGCCTGGAACCATGACAACTGTGTGACACAAACTCAGTGCTTTAGTGATTAGGCCGTGCCGCACTCTAATGGAAATGCACGTGACGTTTTTGTTGTTGTGGAACCGGTTCCAGAACTGGAACTTTGGACCCGGTTCCAAAAAAGAACCGGATCCGGATCCCAACCCTATGTGTTCTGTTGCCAGGGTGAAGTCGGTGAGGGAGCTGATGAGAGTTTGGCCAGTGGTGATCATCCAGGGTGGGTCATTTGAGGAGGTGCAAGATGAGGCCAGTTGTTGGTGAATGGTGTTGATTTTGGAGCTTAAGAAGTCCAGGAAAGTAGTGGAAATGTCTGGAGGGAGGGTTTTAGGAGGCTGAAGTAGGTGGCTGACTTTTGAGAAGAGGACACTGTTGTGACCTGTACTGGTGTTGATGAGGTTGGAGTAGTATGAAGATTTGGCAGTGGTGAGGGCGTTCTTGTAGTGGTTAAGGTGGTCCGAAGACATTTGGCCGTGTACAGTGAATCTGGTCATTTTGTACAGTCGCTCCAGTCGACGGCCTGTGGCTTTGAGCTGGCGGAGGTCAGGGGTGAACCAGGGAGCAGTGTGTGTGAATGAAACTGAGCGGGTTTTCAGGGGAGCCAGGGTGGTGAGGGACGAGGAGAGACAATTGTTACAATGAGTCACCAGGCCAGCAGGGGAGGAGGCTGGGAGAGGGCTGGGGTAGGAGCTGATCAGGGTGGAGAGATCTGTGGTGTTGATGTGTTTGATGTTTCGGAAGGAGATGGTCCGTTGTTCTTTGGCTTTGTGTAGTTGGGTGTGAATGTCAAAAAGTACAGCTTTGTGGTCAGGGTTGGGAGGTTGACATGTTGTGTGATGCCGAGACAGTCCAGGAGTGATGTGAAGTCATTTGCAAAGATACTGGATGGGTCGTCAATGTGGATGTTGAAATTGCCAAGGAGGATAACAGTGGGGGACATTGCACATACAGATGTTGGTAGTGATGAGAATTCATTGAGGAAAACAGTGGAGGGTTTTGGTGGTCTGTAGATGGTAACAATGATAGTGGGTTCGGGGCCTGTGAGTTTTACAGCTAAACATTCAAATGAGGAGTGATGAGGGACAGTGACAGCAGTGGCTTTGATGTTATCACGGTGAAGGAGACCGAGGCTGCAAAGGCTGAAACTTCAATATGCAGAGACACAAATATAATGCAAACACTGTAATACAAGTGTCAGTTATCATTTGTGATGGACAGAGGAAAATAAATAAGTTAATACACTTTGAAATACCTTGAACAAGCCAGTTTAAAGTTGTAGAGAAGATTCTTCTCATATCACTTTTTAAAAAGACTCTTTCCCATGGTTGCAGGTGACATACAACCAAAGGAAAGAATGACAAAAAACCATTACCTCAACAGATACAAGAGGCCAGCAATGTTACTTATTCTATGTCTGAAAAGGGATTTAGTTCCTAGTATGGGTTCACATCCAAAAAACACTGTTTACTTCCCATAATGCCCTAAATGTTTATACCATTCAAACTCCACATCCTCAGACTGTAATTAAGCAATATTACACGAGAGTTTACGCAAGGGCTTTGGTCCTGACCGCATCACAGTCAATGCCACTAATGACGTTAAAGCACACCCTTTTATAATATTGCAATAATACAAGTATTACCAACAAAATAAAATATATTATCTAACTGTATTCGTGTTGAGCGACAGTTAGCTTTTGAAATAAAAAACTGTGTGCAACTATGGTCTCCGTTTCCATGGAAACTAATATGATAACCAATAACTGGAAAACAGTCAGTCACGTAGACTCCTATATGCAGCAGAGTCCTGCACAGGTCTATTTTTGAAAACCCACACCCGCTCAGTACCAGAACCAACCAGTTACCCGTCATAATGTCTAAGTCAAAGCCGCACTGCCTGCACCAGTCCGTACCCTTTAATAAAAGTCCCATGACCCAACCCACACCCATGATTAAACACACACAGGCTACAGTCAAGCTGTGTTCTCCATTCTTGAATTACAAATCCAGCAGAAAAAAAAGTCTCTCTCACTGGCTGCGCTCGGTGCTGGGAGGATGAAAACATTGTGCACAATCACTGCCAGGTTAGGAATCATTTAAGCATGCTCCTTCCACCACCATAAAACCTCAGAAGGATCCTCCTTGGGTGTCTTGAACTCAGTGTTGGCTGCCACCTCATAATTGGGCTGCAAAGTTTGATGGCTGGAGTCCTCCACGTTGGTGATGAATGTGACGACAGGGTCAAAGGTTCAGCTTCTGTCAATGACTTTCAAAATAAAAGGAATTACAGCTTGATAATATCAATTTAGATATCAAAATATTACACATATACTGCACATCTTTTTCATTTGTTTTATTCTGAAAAATAAAAAACATATTTTTGTTTTCACCTGCTCCCCATCCGCATGTAGTTAATTTTTACCCGTGGCCAGGAATCTAAACAATTTTTTATTTTTTTATTTTTTTTTTTAACCTGTTACATAGCTTTTTACAGGTTACCTGTGGGGTACACGATGAGTGCCATAGGATGGCAAACATTTCCGATAACTCAAGCATTGTAACATCCAAAACTCAAAATGAACTGGAAAAAAAAAATTTTGATGTAATCATTTCCAAAATTCACAATGTTTTTATCAAATAAAATATTCTGCTTCATACCATATCCATATCCATATGACGTTTATTCTTTAAATTTTTCACTGTGGTCACACTCCGGCTGTCTGCACTCCAGGGAGGCACACACCTGCACTGACAAACAACACCATCAATTATAATCATTAAAGAAAGTTGACTTAATAAAAAATAAAACAAACTAACTTATTTAAACCAACCAGTCACCTAGCCTTTGTATGTATGTATGTTATATCTTCAAATGCACTGTTTAAGTTCAAGTTCCAAAATAGTTTTATTTAAGTTAGTTATTCTATAAATGTTATTTAGTCCAGGGGCCAAGGCAGATTTTGGTATCACTTAAAGGGACCAAACAATTTTGGTATTTTTGACTTCCTCTATGTCTCTAGTTTACATTTTGGTATGATAGACCTGCCTATGTAGTAGCTTAATAAAAAATTTTGGATGATCTTTGGGTCCTCCCCAAAATTGACCCCACTTGCTCCTTTCTGCAACACACTTGCTCCTGCACACTACACACTATTTCATACATAAGACACTTAGTTCAAAAATGAAATCTCAGGGTACCATTGGGAAAACACATCTATTCAAAATACAACACACATTGGTTAATTGATAATACTTAGACACACACCTGAAAATACTTACTTACAAAACTGAACACCAATCAGCCAGCTACAAAAAGGCCTCAGTTAAGCCATTTTGAGAACTTTGCAAGCATGGAGGCAGGGAGAGCTAGAGGCAGAGGAAGAGGAAGACAGAGAGAGAGAGAGGAGGACGTGGTCGAAGAGGCCATGCAAGGACCATTATTTCGGATGACATAAGAGCAACTTTAGTGGACCATGTCATAAACCATGGCCTGACCATAGACTCCACCCTAATCTAAGCCGTTTCACAGTTTCATCCATAATAAGGACATTCTGACTGGAAAACAGGTATGTATTCAGCTCTCTACTCTACTCAGACTGTATCTAGAGTATTTACAGTACTGTACCATATCACGTTACCGTATCACATGTACTGTATTGCAGGGATGACGTCAGACGCCGATGACCACGCTTGACTGAGTGTCGAGCAGAATCAAACAAAACTCTTCAAAAATACCGCAGGAAAAAGACAAGTGGTAAAAGAAAACGTGTATGTATGAAGAAGATTCGTGGTTAAGTAAGTTTCAGAAAAGTTTGTGCTGGTTGTAGCCTATCCAACAAATCTGAGATCATGTCGGCACCTCGGACAAGGTCTGATAAAGTTTCTGACATTAATCTACAAGAGGAGTTTAAAGCTATTCGTGAGGGGATGGCTTCAATGCAAGCTGCTCTTGAATTGCAGCTGGATAAAAAAGTGGACACGTTACGTGACACAATGATGAAGCTGGCGCACGACAACATGGAATCAATGAAAAAACAGATGGAGAAAATTACCAAGGAAATCAGGGAAAGTCTGGATGTGGAGGTGGGAGTCTTGAGTGCAAGAATGGATGCGATTGAACTGAAGATTGAGAAGAATAAAACGTCTAAGAAACTCAGATTTGATCCTGACGTTTCCATTATTGTGTCGGGCCTGTCATCTGTTAACAACGAGGATGCGACGGAGAAAGTAAGAGAGCTGCTTGCCGCCGGCCTGCGGTGTGACCCGATGCCAGAGCTGGTTGCCGTGGAGCGTCTGAGGCCGCGCGGTCCGGGACCCGGTATCATCAAAGTGGAGTTTCGTACGGTGGAGGAGAAGGTGGCAGCCCTGCGGTTAAAACATCTACTGCGGGAGAACCGGAGCTTTGAAAGGGTCTACATAAGATCAGCAAAATCCCACGCGGATCGTCTCATTGAGCTGAATTTTCGCACCCTGCTTCGTGAACTACCGACAGTGGGGAAGGATTTCTACATTACCGGCAGAATGATGAAACGTTCACCGGTTGATGCTGATGCTTACTCCAAGAATAAGTGAGGAGCTCCGGCCCAGTCTGTAAGTAGATCGACTTTTTCTCTTGTCCACTGGAATATTAACGGATGGACAGCTGCTAACTGTGAATTAAGATCGCGGATACTGAAATCTAAAGACCCCGACTTTATTTCACTTAATGAAACTCATTTATCATGCCCCGTAATCTGCTTGGAGGGCTACACCTGGTTTGGCCACAATAGGAACACTCATGTTAGAGCTCCCAGAGCTTCTGGGGGAGTTGGGATTTTCATTAAAAATATTGTGTTTGAAGACTATAAAGTGGACATTGTGGACAAAACCATTGATGGCGTGATTGGATTGCGTTTTGAGCATCGCTTTTCAGAATATGTTTTTGTTATCTTCTCCTGTTATTTGCCTCCCGAGGGGTCAACACGGGGGAGGGACTCTGTGGCATTTTTCAGTCACTTGTTGGCGCAGTTATATTCTATAAATTATGATGCTGTTTATTTGTGTGGTGACCTGAACGGGCGCATTTCTGATAGGGAGGACTGTATCCCAGATATAGATGGCATTGTGCCAAGAAATGCTTTAGATACTGGGTTTAATAATCATGGCAAAAGTTTGCTAGAATTTTTGAAAGACTCTAAATGCTGTGTCTGAAATGGCAGACTGTCCCCTTCAAAGGATAACTTTACCTCTATTTCAACGAAGGGGATGCCAGTTGTGGATTATATTATAACAGCTCATGATTGTTTTAACACGTGTGCTGAATTTGAGGTGTTAACTTCCAGCGAACTGGCTGAAAATATAGGGCCTGACTGGACAGGTTTGATTGGTGATAAATGTAGTTTGCCAGATCACTCTTTGCTTTCGTTAAAATTTTCAGCTAACGCCAGTTATTATTTTGACAAGCCCACCCCTCCTTTAGAGGCGGCCCAATGTAAAAGACCTAGGAATTTTCCTCCAACTTTTCTGTCCTCTGATTTGTGTTGTTTGGCTTTGAAACAGCTGATAGATGATCTCTTATCCTGTCAAAAATCCCAGGATAATATTGACAGATTATATAGACGGTTCTGTGATTTGCTATATAAAGAGATGGATACGGTTCTCATACAAAATTCTTCCAGGGTTAACACCTGTAAGAAGAAGAAGAATCTCTGTAAGAAAAATAAACCTTTTTGGAATGCTGAATTGGACAATTTATGGAAAAATCTAAAAGCCGCTGAGAGGAGATTTCTTAAAAGCAAAATTCCTTCACTGAAAGCAGCTCTTAAAATGCAATATAAATATTGTCAGTTGCTTTTTGATAAAAAGCTACGATTTTGTAAAAGAAGATTTGATCGTGGCTTGTCTCTTAGTTTAGAGCATTTGCAAATTAAAAATCCTCAGCTCTTCTGGAGAGAAATTAATAAACTGGGTCCGAAGAAAGACTCAAAAATTCCAATGGAAATTGTGCTAGAAAATGGTGATCTTGAGCATAAGCTTGACTTGGTGCTCAACAAATGGGAGAATGATTTTACTGTTTTATTTTCTGGCAATAATGGCATAGATGGTTTTGATGAGACTTTCTTAGAATATATTTGTGCAGAAAAAAAGTCCCAGGAAGAGAAGTTTGCACACGAAAATTATGAGCCCAATCAGCTATTAAATTCAGATATTACACTTGAAGAGGTTAGTAAAGCTGTTGAGTGTGCTAAATTGAGAAAAGCTTCTGGCATTGAGGGTCTCTCTAACGAAGTACTGAAAACACCTAAATTGTTACAGTTCCTGACCCATTTCATGCAAGTATGTTTCAAATCTAGTATTGTTCCTTCTGATTGGTACAAATCACTCATTAAACCAATTCCAAAGTCGGCCAAAAACGACCCAAGGGTCCCTCTCAACTATAGAGGTGTCAGCCTTTTAAGCACAGTTTATAAATTGTTCTCTAATATTCTAAACTCCAGGCTGTCTCAATATCTAGAGGCTGAAAACATTCTAGTGGAGGAGCAGAATGGATTTAGAAAACATAGATCCTGTCTAGATCATATTTACACCCTAAGTACTGTAATTAGAGCTAGAATTTCTGAGGGGAAGTCTACCTTTGTTTGTTTTATTGATTTCAGAAAAGCTTTTGATTGTGTTCACAGAGATTTGTTGGAGTTTAAACTTATTTCAGCTGGTGTAGATGGTATATTTTACAAAGCTGTTAAAGCTTTATACAAAAACCCAGTGGCATGTGTTCAGGTGAATGATATGAGGACAGGGTGGTTTCCCACTCCACTAGGAGTCAAACAGGGAGATGTTCTCTCTCCTACCCTCTTTTCTCTGTTTATAAATGATTTAGCCCAGCAAATTAAAAATGAAGATATTGGAGTGCAAATAGGTGATATGAATTTAAACATACTCTTGTATGCGGATGATATCGTTATCCTGGCAGAGAGGGAGGAGGAGTTGCAGTCCCTGTTAGACATTGTTAACCATTGGTGCCAAAAGTGGAGAATGTCAGTTAATCAAGAAAAAACTCAAGTCATACATTTCAGAAAACGTGGAGTAAGTAGAAGCACCTTTAATTTTTATGTTGGAGTTAAGCCATTATCTTACACAAGAGCATACAAATACCTTGGCTTCACCCTGGATGAATACCTACTATTTGAAGAAGGTATTCATACCCTTGTTGATACGTCAGGCAGAGCATTAGGTTCTATTATAAGTAAAATGAAGAATTGTAGAGATCTTGGCTATACTACCTTTTCAAAGCTCTATGATGTCTGTGTTTCTCCGATTCTTATGTATGCAGCTGGAATATGGGGAGGGAAGGAGTTTTCCAAGGTGAATGCTATTCAAAACCGGGCTATTCGTTGTTTTTTATGTGTGCACAAATTTACATCTGTGTTGGCACTCCAAGGCGATATGGGTTGGGAACCCTGTTTAATTAAGCAGAAGGGGGAAATGCTGAGGCTCTGGAATCGTCTGTCTTCTATGCCAGAGGGTAGAATAGCTAAAAGAGTTTTTAACTGGGATAAAGCATATAACTATCCTTGGTGTAGTGAAATGAACGCTATCTTTAATGAAGCTGATCAACAACACATCTTCACAAATGGTCTGCGATGTAGTGTCAATTTTGTGAAGCATAAGTTATTCCTTGAGTATAAAGAAAAATGGGCCAATGACATCTGGTTTAAACCAAAACTCAGAACTTACTGTCAGTTGAAAAATGTTTATTGTCCAGAACCATATGTGACTTTACCCCTGGATAGATCCAGAAGATCTCTATGTGCCCAGTTGAGATTTGGGATTCTCCCTCTGGCTATAGAAGTAGGAAGGTTTAACTCTGTACCTGAGGAAAGGAGACTCTGTACCGTGTGTAATTTAAATGTAATTGAGGATGAACTTCATTTTCTGTTTCATTGTCCACTATATGATGAAACCAGGCAGCTTTTATTTCAGAAAATGCAGAATGTGAAGCCTGAGTTGTTTTGGAC
This sequence comes from Epinephelus moara, assembly GCF_006386435.1. Classification (NCBI taxonomy): domain Eukaryota; kingdom Metazoa; phylum Chordata; class Actinopteri; order Perciformes; family Serranidae; genus Epinephelus; species Epinephelus moara. The sequence goes on from NC_065516.1 coordinate 5,934,607, forward strand.
TGAGGATGAGGTTAAGTTGGAATGGTTTTTCAGAGAAGAGGTTTTTACTATAGCTACCTTCATAAAAAGTGCCTGGAAATTAAGAAAGAATGAATTATTTGTGTGAATTCTATTTGAAATGTATAATCTGCGTTGTTTGTTTTGTTTGTACTCTGCTGATTATGTTTGCTGGCTTTGATTATGAAATTTGTGTGCCCTTATAGGCTGGGCACCTTCACTGGTGTATGACACATAAATAAATAAATAATAATAAAAAAACAAAACAAAAATGCAGGGTGGCTAATGCTCCTTTTCGAACAAAAGTGGTAGTTTTGTGAAACATACCATGATAACGTGTTGAGATGTTTCAGTACTGTGTATGGTAAATACAATAAAATACAGTTATATACAGTACTGTAAAAAAGAAGCAAACAATAACAATTTGTGGTTGCATTTTTCTACAGAATGGCAAGAAGGCCTGCTGGGGATGGACGCCAACGCCTGTTCACCCAACAGCAGGAACTTGCCATAGTGAACCTTGTCAGAGCAAACAATGCAATCCGTCTCCACCAGCTACAGCAAAAATACTTGCAGATAGGCAAGTATTCAACAACATAAAACGAGTAAGCATTACCACTATCAGACACATCTTGGTAAAGCACAACATGACCATAAAGCAATTGTACAGGGTCCCATTTGAGAGGAACGGTGTCAGGGTCAAGGAACTTCGACATGAATATGTACAGGTAAGTGTTACAGTCCTTTACAATACAGAATGGGTGCAGTCCAGTAACAGCTGAATATGTACCACTGGATCCGTACCACATAGATACATTAAGAAAGCTACACAGGTACCTGTGTGGTGGGGTGGGGCGGTTCTGTATGTGTAGTAGTGTAGTTGTGTGCTTTGAGTAAAGCCATCCACAATATGTATTTTTTGTTACAGAGAATCTTGGACATGGATGGAGCTGCCCAGCCTCATGAATGTTTTTACTTTGACGAGGCTGGATTCAACCTTAGCAAAAACAGGCGACGGGGACGTAATATAATTGGCCAAAGGGCAATTGTGCACGCCCCGGGGCAGCACGGGGGAAATATCACATTGTGTGCCGCCATAAGTCTTCGAGGGCTACTGCAGCATCATGCCAAACTGGGTCCCTATAATGCACAACACATAATCACATTTCTAGATGCACTTCATGATGCAGTTGTACAGGATAGACCAGAGCAGCCCAGGTTTGTTGTTGTCTGGGATAATGTTAGTTTCCATCGGGCTGCTCTTGTCCAGAACTGGTTCACCAACCATGATCAATTTGAAGTTGTGTACTTGCCCCCTTACTCGCCATTTCTAAATCCTATAGAGGAATTCTTTTCCGCTTGGAGATGGCACGTATATGACCGCCAACCACATGCCCGTATGCCTCTTCTGCAGGCAATGGAACAGGCCTGCGGAGACATTGAGGTAAGGTCAATCCAGGGATGGATTCGGCACACAAGGGGATATTTTCCCCGATGCTTAGCGAGAGAAGACATTGCTTGTGATGTTGATGAGATCCTGTGGCCAGACCCCAACAGACGGCAGGATCCATAAGCCCACTTGCGCACAATTGTGTTTTTCTGTGTTTACAGTAGTGTATTGTTTGTTTTATTTTTGTTTTATTTTTGCTTTAACTGAATTTACTGTACTGTAAAATACACTACTGTAATGTAATGATTTTGAACTGAGTATTTCATTTTTTGGTTGTTGTGAAAACGTGCCTTCTGTGGAACTGAATAAAAACAGTGAAAACGAAAGACTGCAGTGTTTGATATAAAGTAGAGACTAGTGTGTTGCTGCTGATCTGAAAGTGTATTCATATGATGCAAGTGGGTATCATTTTGTCATCAGAGTGACATTTTGACAAAGGTTTGTTAGGTTTTGATAGCAGAGTTTCAATTTGACACAGATGTGAATGGTTTCTTTCCCAGTGTTGTGTCTTATTTGCTTGTGTGTAGAGTTTTGACACAATGAGTCAAGTTTTGCAAAACGTGTTCAAGCAATGGGCAAAAACTGTAACAAAATTGGTGCATATTTAAATAAAATATTTCAGAAAATTTGTAATACAAAAAATACTTGTCTTAATATGAGTGATCAACTAAGCAAGTTACATGGGCATATCTATTAGTTAATTTTTCGCCGTATTTGTAGTGTTTTGCCTACATGGGTGTAAATTTGCTTACATAGTGATAACTATAATTAAGCTACTAGATAGACAAGGCTATCATACCAAAATATAAACTAGAGAGTGATAAAAATGCCAAAATTGTTTGGTCCCCGTGGATGATAGGGGCCTACCAAGTTGTGAAAACGATCCCTTTAGCCCCTGGACTAATAGGGCCCCATTCTATTTGTCTGTTTGAAGTTCTGGCTGCACTAGTTACCTGTCAAGGGCTGGTGACACCAGATGGTGAGGTGAATAATCTAATAACCTACTTTTACGATAAGATGACATTGTTTGGCACATATAAATGCAATTTTGGGGTGATTGGCTTATTTACATTAATAATGGCAAACACATATATACATGCCTTTTGGATTTTTTATTCCTTATTCCATGTCCGCCTGTAATTCATGTGTGTTTAGGTGTATACATTTTTTAAAAGCAGCAAGGTACTGATGAAATCCTAGCTGCATTGTGTGCAGCAACTGTCTGTGAACATTCAGTCCAAATTTGGTGACATTCTGATAATTATTTCCCAAGATTCATGTGATAAGGCAGACACTGTCCATTTTGGAAAAGCCTCAATTTTGACTATTTTCAATTCTGGGGAGGACCCAAAGATCATCCAAAAAATTTTGTTAAGCTACTACATAGGCAGGTTTATCATACCAAAATGTAAACTAGAGACATAGAGGAAGTCAAAAATACCAGAATTGTTTGGTCCTTTTAAGTGATACCAATTTGTGAAAATTAGCCCCATGGCCCCTGGACTAATTCTAGTGTAACCGCTGCATCTGCTTCCAGTCTATCTTTTGTAAGTAGTGCTAGCAACTAGTGATATGTAAAGTATTTTTGAGTGTAGACCAACTAAGCATTTTGTGTTTGTTTCCTTGTAGCACAACATAATGCTGCAGAGAAGAAGAGACGGTGTGAGACCTGACATGCCCACTGCTGCAGAGAGGCAGGAGATGCTCACTGCTATCGGAGGCAAACCTTACTGAGAGTCAGCAGGGTCACACAGACACTGTGAAGAGCAGTGGGCCCAAGCCAGTACATTCTGATGATGCCACCACATTGCATTGGCCAGGTGTATACTGTGATGCAAGGCCTGACCTGTCACAGAGACAAGATACAAGATTCTTTGTTGAGGTTTATTAATAATATGACATCAGCTGTTACAGCTTGAAAAAATTAAAGCACTTTTGAAGATTTTTTGTTTTGGTTTGAAGTAAAAAGTCCTGTACATGTATTATTATGGTATCACTAATCTGATTTTTTACTGAAGTCACACCTGCTGAGATCCTGTTATGTGTTGTTGTCATCATGAATATTCAAGGGGACATGACTGAACCCACGGTTCAAATATATGATCTGTTTCAAGGACTACTTCATCTATGAAATCTAAAGCAAGCTGATCACTAACTCAATTTACCAACATGGTGAAGTGTGCACATTGTGATGGGCATCTATCATCTGTCTGTCCTTAATAAAAATGAATTATTTAGGCTTATTTGCCACCCCTTTCTGTTTCTGTAGATCATACTTCTTGTGATGTTTTGTTTTTGTTTAATCCTCATACATGAATTCTGTCCTGTGTCATTCTAAGTGTGACTCCATTACACCTCACTGTCAGTATCACCAAAGTGCTGTCAGAGAATCAATTAACCATGTGTTTTTAGGTTGATGATCAAAAAGCGGAAAAGGACTCGCACACAGAAAACAAATGTAGACTGAGAGTCTTAATGAAAGATCATTTTACTGGGGATCTTCACAGACAAACAAGCAGCAAACGTTTCAGTCCTCAAGGGACTATCGTCAGTGCATATAATGAGAGGTCCTAGTGGCATGGTTTTCTGTGTGCGAGTCCTTTTCCGCTTTTTGACTTTCATCTCAGACTACCGCACCAGAATTAAGAAGCTTTTGGACTGATGTTAAGTGCGCAGCTCTTTTTGCCTATTACTACATTGTTTTTTTTTTAGCTGGCGACACCACTTATCGAGTGGTATCAAGATGTCCAGTTTTAGTGAGATCCGGGATCTGACAGAGGAGCGTGCGAAAATCCACTCCTTCACCCAGGAGGAGATTGAAGCTATCCTGTTTCCCAGCACCACCACCCTCATTGCACCTACAGAGTCCACTGATGACCTGATGAAACAACTGAAAGCCCTGCAACAGAAAAGAACCAGACATCAACTCCATGGGTCAACTCTCAGTGAGTATGTGCGTGCCACACGAATTCCACGAGGCCTTCGTATACAGAAGATACCAACAATTGGCCGCAACAATGAGGAATTTTGCACCAAATGGTGTGAAATCTTAAACAAGGCGTCACTGGATCTAACAGTCCTGGTAATTGACTTCACACAAAAAGAACTCACTAAAATTGAGCAAGAGCTTGTTGCTGTAGAAGAGACACTCAAGACCAAAATCAGTGAGACTGATTTGAAGAAAATTCAAGATGAACTGAAGGCCACAACTTAGAAATATCAACTTGAACTACTGAAAATCAAGATATCGAAGTTCAAGAGGGACACCAATGACTACAAAGAAGGCAAGGTCTACCCCTGGCTGCTCCAATGACTACAAAGAAGGCAAGGTCTACCCCTGGCTGCTGAACAAAGAGAGGCCTAAGTACTCCAGAGCCAGAAGAGCTGACCACTTCGACTCCTACACCTCCAACTCCAGTGCCTCACTCCCCTCTGAATCCGAAGAGGATTTTTTAGGCACTCCTGTGGGCAGAGGCCAGTCCAACAAACGCAGAGGATCCAGAAGAAGAGAAGACGGGGCCGGAGAGGGAAGAAGATTTCTCCTAAGAAGCCAAACCAGAGCGGGCAACCACCAGTGGATCTAATCTTCAACCTGTCTGACCAGAGACTGTCTGAAGAAGATGCTTCCATCCTTAACAAAGGTCTGTCTTTTGTGCCCACACCCTCTACTAATCCTTTTCAAGTGAAAATAGAACTTTTTAAATTCTTTCGTTCTATTAAGTTGAAATATTTTTACCATAAGGAGAGAACCAGCTTGCCTATCAACACAAACAATGTTGCCAGTACCACCACCCCTACACAGTTTAAGCGCAAAAGTACATTTTGTCCTCAGGTTAACTGTGCCAGTATTGACACTTTCTGTAAGCTAGCTGAAAGGGACGTAGAGGTGCTCTTTCAGACACCCAAGGCTCATTCTAGATCAAACTGCAGTGCAGGTGAATTGGCTGCTCTAACATCCCTATCTAAGAACCATGATATTACTGTAAAGCCCACAAATAAAGGAGGAGGGATAGCTCTGATGGATAGTCAACTGTATGCTAATGAAATAACAAGGCAGCTGTCAGATGTTCATTTCTATAAAAAACTCCCATGTGATCCGACACAGTCCTTTAAAAGGGAAGTTGATTGTTTTCTAAAGCAAGCCAAGTCTTCTGGTTATATTAGTGAATCCGAGTATAAATACCTGCTCACTGATTTCCCCATCAAGCCAGTGATTTATGGGTTACCTAAAGTGCACAAACTTTCTGATGGCTTTCCTAAGTTTCGCCCCATCATAGCGAGCATTGGCTCTCTCACAGAACCTTTATCTAATTATGTTGACCATCATATTAGACCACTGGTTGAGAAGCTTCCTTCATACCTCAAAGATACTGGAGACTTCATCTCCCAACTCTCTACAGTAACACACAGTAGTGGAGACTTGATCTTGGCCACTCTAGATGTAGTATGTCTCTACACCAACATACCTCACACCTCTGGACTCGATGCTTTGAAGTATTTTTTTGATGCCAGGCCTGAAAATGTTCCTCCTACTGATTTTTTGATTGACATGTCCAAATTTGTCTTCACAAAAAATTATTTCCTTCATGGCACAGACTTTTTCCTCCAAACCCATGGTACAGCAATGGGTGCTAGTTTTGCCCCTGATTACGCCAACCTTTTCATGGGCTGGTTTGAAAATCAGTATGTATACCACAACAATCCTTTTTCACATCATGTACTGTTTTGGAAAAGATACATTGACGATATATGTCTAATTTGGACTGGCTCCCACAACAATCTCCATGCATTCCTAAAGTATCTCAACAGTTGCATTGATTCAATTGTATTTAATATGGAATGTGACAGTCACAAAGTCAGCTTTTTGGATACATGGGTAATCTTTAATGGTAACAACATCTACACCACTCTTTTTACTAAACCTACTGACAGAAATAGTTTGTTACACTACTCCAGCTACCACCACCCTCCCCTCAAAAAAGGCCTACCCTACAGCCAGTTCCTAAGGGTGAGACGCATCTGTACCAGAGATGATGATTTTCAGGTAGAAGCTCACAAACTCTTTGATCAGTTCTTAAAAAGAGGATACCCACGAAATATCTTGGAGCAGGCACTGTGTAGAGCCTCTGAGAAAAGCAGAAATGAGTTAACAAATGATAAAGCTAAAAAACAAAAAACATTTCCTTGTGTATTCAATACCACCTGTTCATCACTTGGGTATGACATTTGTACCGTAGTGAAAAAACACTGGAATGTTCTGTCTGTTGATGATGTTGGAAAACAGATATTTAACTCTCTTCCCCTTTTCTCCTTTTCCAGAGCCAAGAACATTCGGGACACACTAGTGCATGCAGACACACATAGAAAATCCCCCCACCAGAGACGTCTGTACAATGCCACAGGTTTTTTCCCATGCCGCAACTGTGCTGCTTGTTCTAATGTCAAAAAGGTTAACACATTTAGCAGTTTTATTACCAAAAAGGAATACAAAATAAACAAAATGATAACTTGCAACTCTACAAATGTTGTCTACCTTCTTGTATGCACCAAATGTGGCATCCAATATATTGGTAAAACTAGGAGACAACTGAGACTAAGAATCAATGAGCACAAAAGCTCCATTCGCCGCGCTGATCCTAAATCAGCTGTGGCCAGGCATTTTGCTGATGGAAATCACTCTCTCTCTGATCTGATATTTTGTGGCATTGACATGATAATTCCCAAACGTCGTGGTGGCAATGTGGACCAAATGCTTCTACAATGTGAATGCAAATACATTTACTATTTAAAAACCTTACAACCCAGTGGGTTAAATGAAGAATTAGAAATGTCTTGCTTTTTGTAGGTCTGTCTGTGTGCACTAGTCTGACCCTAATAGTCCCCACGCTAGAGTACAGATGTATATCTGTTGATGTACTTATTCACCTTTGAGCTCCTTGTCCAAGGCTGTTTGTATATATGTATATTGTAATGGTGTGATGTGTGACACAGTGCTGGTACTTCTAATTGATTACCTGCCCTCTGTGAGAGGCTCCAGGTGTGCCCAATCAAGTTTGATTGAGAAGACTACACTATAAGAACCATGCCACTAGGACCTCTCATTATATGCACTGACGATAGTCCCTTGAGGAGTGAAACGTTTGCTGCTTGTTTGTCTGTGAGGATCCCCAGTAAAATGATCTTTCATTAAGACTCTCAGTCTACATTTGTTTTCTGTGTGCGAGTCCTTTTCCGCTTTTTGACTTTCATCTCAGACTACCGCACCAGAATTAAGAAGCTTTTGGACTGATGTTAAGTGCGCAGCTCTTTTTGCCTATTACTACTTTTTAGGTTGATGACCATTGCGCCAGGCCAGTTAAACACATTTGTTTCCGATCTCTTATATTGGAAACGGATATGTGAACCTATCCTTTAAAACAACAAACAAGAACTGTCAAAATGTGTCAGTATTTTTCTGTAATCATTTATTTATTGTAAAGAATCAAGTTATTAAGCATTGTTGTCATGTACATCATCACTTAACAAATTATATTTACATTTTCACACAGCTGTGTGTGTTAAGAAACATATATCATAATGACTGTACAAGATACAGGTGAAGCCTAAAACAGGGTTCCTGCAGATCCTATAAAAGTCTAGAAACCATTAAATCCATTAATCTAAAAAGAGGCCTTAGTTATATTCATTATAATATAACTCACCAAATGTTTCTCGCGATGAAGTCTTGCAGATCAGGATAGTGGAACCAACAACACTCATGTTTATTTTCTGGCAGGGATGCTCAGAGCAGAGGATCCAGTGTCTGCTAGGGACAGGGAGAAGTGCAAAGTAAAGAAAAATTGACCATTGAACTAAGATTTTGTGGCATGGCTGGAGGTCATAAGTGATGACAGATTGGGATTACTTCTGTATGAGTGTATACTTTATATTTCAGAAAAAATCGCAAAACATATTATTTGATAAAATACAGGACAATTTTATCAATCTCTTCTACATTAGAAGATCCACTTAGTTTTGTTGGACAAAAATCCTTTATGGTGATTGTGAGATGGAAATCAAGGCAGTGGAGTTCCACATGCTAAGTGAGAAAGACAAAATGTAGGTAACTGTAGGAACCCTGTAAAAGTGGTCCCACCCTCAGGTAAATTTGGAGAACAGACTGGCTATATTGTATTGAATGCAGAGGAAGTCTATGAACAGCACTCTGGCATATGGCTTTATTTTCTTTGTGTCCTGTTTGATAAAAACGTGCATGAGTGTAGCAACAGCATCTTAAGTGCTGCGCTCTTACTTGTATGGTTCTAGTTTATCCTGTATAGACTGACCAATGAGCGTCTGAATGGTGATCCTCTCCAGCCCATTCTCACTCCAAAGTCGAAAAATCCTGCTAAAATCCACTTTTCACAGTGGTATGATATGCTGTCAGGCAGCGTCAGTTTATAACACACCCAGAGGGAACCTTTTGCAGTGTGATAATACACCAATGGTCATGTGGGCAGCACCAGTCATATTTTTTACTAAACCAAACCATGTGCTTTTGTTGATGTCCTGGTGTTAGTTTTGGCATCCTGGAACATCAGCAACAGACGCAGCAGGATATTTAGGCGTAGTATGTAGATGTGAAAGTCCACTGACAAAGCAGCGATGTGTGACAATTTGGGATGGAAACTTGTTGTTCTCTCTTTTGCTTCAATTAATACAGAGGTTAGGGTCACATGTCCAAAGTCATTGCGCTGATTGTGGCATGGTCTGTTAAGGATTGGAATGGTGTGAAGGTTTCCAGGCTGCAGGGACAGTGTGTGGTGTGTATAGTGAATGCTGGAAAATGGGCTGCCACACTGGGGCTAGCTCCTCAGTGTATGTCCTCAAAATAGAGGCATTGATGCTGGCAGGGCCAGTGGACTTCTGTGCATCTGTTAGTGCTCCCACCTGTTTCAATACAAGTGATCAAGGTGAATTGTTAATTTCCAGAGGCCAGCTCATCATTAGACACAAATGACTCACAATGCTTATGTGGCATACCTGTCATGCTTTTCCTTATTTTCCAAGTTTTTGATAAGATAAGATAAGATAAACTTTATTGTCCCACAAGGGAAATTCGTCTTGGGCAGTATAGTGCAAACAGCTGCAATATTCACATACATACATACATACATACAATCAACACAGACAAGTTGCCAACATAGTGCGCTGACTGTGTTACAGTTGCAGACTACTGTTGCAAGAGTAGTGCAACCGTTTGCCTTGTTTGTAAGGTTACAAACAAGGGAACTACAGGTATTGCACTGGCCTATCTCAAAGTGGAAGTGAGTGCATATAAAACAGATAGACTCACAAGTCACTCTTTAGATGCTTTGCTTAACTAAAGACTGATGACTTTCTCCCTGATTTTGTGTTTAGATGGGCGGATACAATTTCAGAGTTTAAAAGAACTCCCTACGTTGCAGAACCAATAGTAAATCTGCAGGGCGGTCCTTCGATGGCTCACTGAACTCTTGTGCTTGTAAACATAGTCCCACTAGAAACACGTGTAGCGGTACAAAATGGCTCAGCCGTGCTTGCAGAAAACGCCGTCAAAGTTAGTGGGTGTTTGTCGCGTTTGCGGCGACACATTCTCGCCAACTAAAAGAAACAAACATAATCTTTTACAAGGCCGTGACTCATCTGTCTGGCCGGACTATAGAGGGAATCGCCTTGTTGTTTACAAATACCTCCGGGTAGAAAACCAGCAGAGCTTTTAGCTATATATATAGCCTATATATCACATTTTTCACATCACTGTATCACCTTGTGGACTAATCCGATGTTTGTAAAGTCTATAAACACAATGATTGAACAAACATTACTATTTCTGTGTGCACGTTTAGCTGGGCTAACCGTTAGCTGTTAGCCCTGTTAGCCGTTAGCAGTGTCTGTAATAGGTAATAACTCATTAAACGGTCCGTGAAAAAAATATCTTTTCCAGCGGATATCTTAGTTACAACATGATTGAGCTAGCAAAGCAGTTTTGTGTTGCTATGTGTGGTATTTATTCAGTTTTGGGAAATCACGATGTCTAGAAAGCATCAGTTGACAGGGACAGCTAACACTAGCAGCAAAGCTAACATCAGGACGTCATCTGTTAAAAGCCTCCCGTTGTCGGATACGACATGACACTACTCCAGTTAGCTCAATCATGTTGTAACTAAGACATCCGCTGGAAAAATATTTTCTTCACGGATGAGCACACGTTTGATAAAACGGAGTTAAATCTCTCGGCATCCATTTTCAAGCTCTCTGTCTGTTTGTTTCCTTGCGGACGAGAAAAGGAGGAGCGCACATTTCCGAGAAGGCGTGTCCTTTTCAAAAATGCAAGAGGCGTTGCTTTGTTGCCGGCCGTTTTCGCCGATGTGTTAAACACATTTTAGAAAGGAGTGTCCCCAGACTATCAGAAGGCGGAGATCTCTGATTGTCTGGTGGCGAGACTATAAAACCGATAAATACAGGGGTCAAATATAAACACCAGTAAACCAGGGTCTTGAATACCTCCTTTTCTGTGTGCATCCTTTGCTGTCCTGAGTTTGCCTCTCAGCGCCTTGTCTCTGTTTTGCAGCTCCATGGTGTTCTTGCTTTTAATAGCTAATTTTCTTAGGTTCATGTCTTTGCTAATGTAGATTTTGCTATTGTTTTGCTATTATTATTATATTTTTATGGGGATGATAGACTGTACACAGTTAGTGCAGTCAAAGCAGGCTCCTAACTGATCTTTGTTACTCTGAGTCCGCTGTTGTACCACCTTGTTCTCAGGGCTTTCTGCTCTTTAACTTGGTTTTATAGGTTGGGATAAGATGCACCACCATATGGTCCTTGTTCCACATCTCACAACCTGCTTAAGTCCTGGCAGCTCCAGGTTGCAGCTGTTGAGATATCCCAGAACAATGGCAGGGGCATCAGGGAATTGTTGTTGCAGATTGTGCACACATTCTGCTATTGAAGCAGCGGCAACTTTGCCAAATGCAGCCATATTCTCGGGGGAGGTATAAAGGTCTCAACCCAGTGCAAAGAATGAACCAAAATTTGTTCTGCAAGAAGTTACTCTAAATACTACATTGCTGTGGTTGCCAGCATTTGACACAATTGACCATCAAATTCTGCTACAGAGACTGGAACATTTAATTGGCCTAGAAGGTTCTGCACTAAGCTGGTTTAAATCTTATTTATCTGATCGTTTTCAGTTTGTTCACGTTCATAATGAATCATCCTTACGTACTAAAGTTTGTTTTGGAGTTCCGCAAGGTTCTGTGCTCGGACCAATCCTATTTATGCTATATATGCTTCCTTAAGGTAACATCATTAGAAAATCACTCTGTAAATTTCCATTGTTATGCAGATGATACACAGTTGTTGTATCTATCGATGAAGCCAGAAGAAAGTAATCAATTACCTAAACTTCATAATTGCCTTAAAGACATAAAAACCTGGATGAGCTCCAATTTCCTGATGTTAAATTCAGACAAAACTGAAGTTATTGTTCTTGGCCCCAAACAACTCAGAGACTCTTTATCTGATGACATAGTTTCTCTAGATGGCATTGCTCTGGCCTCTAGCACTACCGTAAGAAACCTCGGAGTA
>NC_065516.1:5947052-5966557 GCF_006386435.1 Epinephelus moara
CATCTCTCTCTCTCTCTCTCTCTCTCTCTCTCTCTCTCTCTCTCTCTCTCTCGTGTGCTATTACTGCATCTTGCTGACTCGGCCATTCTGCATGTCACTAACTCGGCTTCTTCTCCGGAGCCTTTCTGCTCCACTGTCTCTCAGGTTAACTCGTATTGCAGCGGTGCCTGGATAGTGTGTGTGGTTGTGCTGCTGCCATGGTCCTGCCAGATGCCTCCTGCTGCTGCTATCATTAGTCATACTTCTACTGTTATTATACACATATGATTATTGTCACACATGTATACTATCAGATATTAATATATACTTTCAACATATTGTACCGCAGTAACCAGAACTATAATTATAATATCATTACTTTCATTAATGTTGTTGTAAGCTCCTGTCATTACTGTCTGTCCTGCATCTCTCTCTGTCTCTGTCTCTGTCTCTCTCTCTTTCTGTCTCATTGTGTCATACGGATTAATGTTAATTTATTATGTTGATCTGTTCTGTACAACATCTATTGCACGTCTGTCCGTCCTGGAAGAGGGATCCCTCCTCAGTTGCTCTTCCTGAGGTTTCTACCATTTTTTTTCCCCGTTAAAGGAGTTTTTGGGGGGGTTTTCCTTATCTGCTGTGAGGGTCCAAAGGACAGAGGGATGTCGTATGCTGTAAAGCCCTGTGAGGCAAAATGTGATTTGTGATATTGGGCTTTATAAATAAAATTGATTGATTGATCTGTCTGTTAAATGCAAAACAATTTATCTCAGGTGTCAAAATCACTCGTGATCAAATAAAGTATGTGCTGACAACACCATTAGTTTTCTAGTTTGATATGAAGTGTCCGTCACAGAGTGTGAAGGGCTTAATTACCTTGTGACTGGATGGTGATAGCCTGTAGTAGCATTATTGTCTTAGCTGGTGTGATTGACAGAAAAGGCCAAATTTGTATTATTATTTATACACATATACTGTATACGGGGCATTCTACTGAATGTGTGCAAAGTTGGGCTGGAAATATTTTGAAATTTTGTATGTTTTATTTCCAAAACTTTGTCCCTATATATATTGTACCATATGTAAAGGTCACATATCTAGTAAAATGACTGTAAATTTTTATATTGTATTTTCAGACTGTTTTGGAATGTTTTTCCTCTCCCAAAATTTGTCACTACTGAAACATATAGTGTTATACAAAAAAGTATATATCAACCTGTTATGCTTGTTCCTTCCCTTGTTTAAAGATTTACATTTTTACAAATTTTGACTGAAGGTTTTCACAATTAAATCTATAAAAATTAATATTGTAAAAAATTTCGAAGTTCAAATTATAGAATTCTTCAAAATCTAAATGCAATCTTTCTTTGTAAAATGCATAATGCTGATCAGATTGATTTCAGAGTTAATTGATGAAACAGAACATAAATGTAACCGATTAGCATCATAATACTTTAGTTGATAACTCAATATACTTTATTTTTTCACAAAACACCCAGTGTTTCGGTAGTGACTGCACTGTTTCGGTAGTGACTGTCCTGTTTTGGTAGTGACGATTGTTCTGTTTTTAAGGTTGCATCATATTTCCTCAAATGTATGCCTTATGGTGGGAATTACAAATTCAAAGACAAATGTTTTGTGGTCAATAAAGCAATTTAATTTTTGAGAGGGCAGAGCAGAGTAGAGTAGAGCGGAGCAGAATAGAGCAGAGCATAGTAGAGTAGAGTGGAGAAGAGTATAGTAGAATAGAGCAAAGTAGAGCAGAGTATAGTAGAGTAGAGCAGAGAAGAGCAAAGTAGAGTAGAGCAGAATATAGTAGAGTAGAGCAAAGTAGAGCAGAGTAGAACAGAGCAGAATAGAGTAGAGAAGAGTAGAGTATAGAGTAGAGCAGAGAAGGGTAGAGAAGAATAGATTATAGAGTAGACCAGAGTAGAGTAGAGCAGATTATAGAATAGAGCAGAGTATAGTAGAGTAGAGCAGAGCAAAGCAGAGCAGAGTAGAGTAGAGCATAGTAGAGTATAGAATAGAGCAGAATAGAGTAGAGTAGACCAGAGTTGAGCAGAGCAGAATAGAGTAGAGCATAGTAGAGTAGAGTAGAGCAGATTATAGAATAGAGCAGAGTATAGTAGAGTAGAGCAGAGCAAAGCAGAGCAGAGTAGAGTAGAGCATAGTAGAGTATAGAATAGAGTAGAGTAGACCAGAGTAGAGCAGAACAGAATAAAGTAGAGCATAGTAGAGTAGAGCAGATTATAGAATAGAGCAGATTATAGTAGAGCAGAGCAGAATAGAGTAGAGTAGAGCATAGTAGAGTAGAGCAGAGTATAGTAGAGCAGAGTATAGTAGAGTAGAGCAGATTAGTGCGAAGTAGAGCAGAGTAGAACAGAGCAGAGTATAGTATAGTAGAACAGAGCAGAGTATAGTATAGTAGAGCAGAGTAGAACAGAGTATAGTATAGTAGAGCAGAGTAGAACAGAGCAGAGTATAGTATAGTATAGTATAGTAGAGCAGAGTAGAACAGAGTATAGCATAGTATAGTAGAGCAGAGTATAGTATAGTATAGTAGAGCAGAGTAGGATAGAGCAGAGTAGAGTAGAGAAGAGTAGAGTATAGAGTAAAGCAGAGTAGAGTAGACCAGGGTAGAGTAGAGCAGAGAAGAGCAAGACTTTAGACCACAAAATTATGGGGTTTAACTACTGACCATTCCATATTGTCACTTTGGCACATGTTTGAAGAGTTGTTCACACAGAAAAACATAATATTTTGCATAAACCCCCCAAATATTTACATAATTGAAGAGAACGTGTTCGGTAGTGACAACTGTAAAAGTTACACACTGATTTTCAGACTTTGGAAGACATTTATTTAAAAAATGATGGGAGTCAGCGACTTACCATGCAGCCATCTGGGACGGGGGTGCAGTACTACCCCCGTTCTCAGAAATTCAGGGGTGTGGCTAAAATCCAGACTCAACCAGAGCATTAAAACTCTTGTGTTTCGGTAGTGACATGAAAACAAGGGACACTATTTTTTTTAGCATAGTTTCTTAATTTAAAAATTAATCCCACAATACATCTAAATCTTTCAACTTCTGTTTAAACTTAATCACAAAGATGTTTTAAATTACACTTTTGAAAAAAATATGAAAAATGTTTTAAGTGTTATTTACATGAATTGAATTTTAGAGGTCAGGGTTGGGGACAACTACTTCCCAATAGAAAGTACCCTATATATGGTGATTTTGTATATATTTAGCTTATCACTTTTTCATTTAATGTCCTGGGTTTAAATAGGTCATAACATAATC
Source organism: Epinephelus moara (assembly GCF_006386435.1). NCBI lineage: Eukaryota > Metazoa > Chordata > Actinopteri > Perciformes > Serranidae > Epinephelus > Epinephelus moara. Next base: position 5,950,336 of record NC_065516.1, read on the forward strand.
TTTGTAAATATCTGTCTGAATACTCAATTTTATTATTTTTGTTGTTTTTTTGGTAAGGGACAGCACTGTATGCCCCATACACATATTTTATATTTTTTAATATTTAATTTTCTTTGATTCAAGCAACATTGTCACCTTCCTTTTTCTGTCTGTTCTTTGAGCTGCTGTGGCATGAATTTCCCAAGTGTGGGATTAATAAAGTTTTATTTTATCATATCTCTTATCTTAAAATTCCATAATGAATCCTTGATGGGATTACTTTTTTTATATATATATATGTAGATTTTATTTTGATTTTTCCATTCAGAGGAAGAGGTGAAGAGTTACAATTGATGTTCCCCACTATGAACTCTTCCTCCCCATTCCCGCCTCCCCTCCCTCCATGGTCCACATACATACATGTACACTAAACTAGCAAAGACCAGACAAAACTACTGTCTTAAATAGACTGTACAAACAGACAAACCAATAAACAGAATGGGACAAACAGGGAAAAAAAACTGTGTGCAAGATGCGCGTTTATAAAGTCAGATTGTAAATTCTCTTCTTTAATAACTTATTTCTATAATAATGGTAGTTTAAGGTTTAACTCAAGCAAAGGACAGTGTTCCTACAAATCTCATGAAAGGGGACCAGGTTGTTTGAGGGAGGCATTGTTGATTTCCAGTTGAGTAGATTGATCTTGGAGATTAGATGCTTCCCATGCGGTTACGATTGGTGATATATCGAGTTGACTGAAGGAATACAAGGGAAGGACAGAAAGTGCTTTTTGGCAAAGCCCTGGTCTTGCAGTGTGACCCTAAAGTGTGTGATATAATACTTTTTTACATATGTAATCGAATGTAATGAAAATATTATAAATAAACAAGTCAGAGAAAAAAAATTAAGAGCATCTGTTTGCCACAACTTAAATGCTGAGTCTATTTGTGATGATAGAAAAAGGTGGTTGTTTGATAGCGGAGAAAAAATGCTAAGATTGAAATGCCTTTTAAATTGTTCCCAGATTCTAAGGGAGTTTTAAACAATGGATTCTGCAATGTGGATATCTGAAATTTGGACGTAGTGGAGAGGTCAGGAGTGATGCAGGGGAAAATGGGATGCTGGACTGTAGCTCCATGAGTGACCAAATTGATCCTGGATGGGATTATATACAATCACTGATCTCAGTGTTTTTTTGTTTGTTTGTTTGTTTGTTTATTTAAGATATTTTTGTGGGCATTTTAGCCTTTAATTGATAGGACAGACAACTGTGAAGGGGGGAGAGAGAGAGGGAGTGACATGCAGCAAAGGGCCAGAGGCTGGGGTCGAACCCAGGCCGCTGCGGCAGCAGCCTTGTACATGGGGCGCCTGCTCTATCCACTAAGCCACCGATGTCCCACTGATCTCAATGTTTTTAAAAGAGTAAGGTTATTTCCCTGAGTATGAAAAGCTGTAGTGCACTGTCCTGAATTCAAACTGAATGTTTAATAATAATGTGTTCAGTAATATTTTAAGATAAAATTAGATAAACATTTATTAATCCCCAGAGGGGAAATTCAGACACGAGAGCACAAGAAAGGAAGCAAAGAATGAATAATTACAAGGTTTATCCTACTATATCATTACGAAAACTCTGTCTGTGTGTGTGTCTGTCTGTCTGTGTCTCTGTTCCACGTTTTTCTCCTGACTGACTTGGTCAATCCATGTGAAATTTGGCACAGTGGTAGGGGGTAATGGGAGGATGTGAATGAAGCAATATTACATCAACTGGCCAAAGGGGGGGCGCTATAGCAACCGATTGAAATTGCAAACTTTGAATGGGCATATCTCATGCCCCGTATGTCTTAGAGACATGAAATGAAACTTTGCACAGAGATGCCTCTCCTCATGAGGAATAAATTTCTCTCAAGAACCTGTAGAAGCAGAATTCAAGGCCTGGAGCTGGGCCAGAAGGCTCACGATCTTGTTCGCTACTTCACGAACAAAATTACTTTGTGTAAGTAAGTAAGTGTCTATAACTCAAATACTCAGAAGTCAAAGAATCACTGGAGACACGTAGAATCAGGTGCAACTGAGTTTAATGTGCACACAGGCAACAGCACAATACAACTCGTGAGTCAAGCTCCAGAGCAGGACTGAAGTTTCTCCTTCTGTGCATCCCCCTTTTAAAGCTGGTGAAGATTCTGTTGAGTCTCCACCTTTTTTCTTTAATCCTACCCACTTGAGCTGAACATAACGGTGTCACAGCTCTCCATTCTTCCCTTGAAGTCAGCCTACCCACTTGAGCATGTACATAATGGTGTCCCAGCTTTCCCTTTTTCCCTTGGAGCCAGTTTTAACCGTGTAAGGCTTTTCTCGGGCAATCTGAGCCCGCCTCCTATTTCCAGGCCATATTAGGCCAAGCTGGAATTCCCCTAACTTTCCACCAATATGTCTGAGCTCATCCTCATGCTATTTTTTATTTAAAAAAAAATGATGCACAGTGAATCCTAGGTACTTTCCAGTTCTCAAGTGCTCAATGAGTGTGTGTGTCATGAAAATACATGAAATAATAAACCAGTGTGTGACTGTAAGTGCACAGAGTACATTGCTTTAACACGTATCTTTAAAGGTCAACTTAAAGGTACAGCATAGACACTACAGTAAATGAGTACATTACACTACATTCCCCCCTTTGGGGCAAAAAGTCCCACTAAATAGTGATGGAGGAAAATATATATTCCCTCCTCTGGGACTGCAAAGTCCCACTCTACCCAAGCGATTAACTAAACATCAAACACACTACATTTTACTGGTTACAGCCTTGTATAGGCACAACAAGGGTAAGGCACTCACTGTGTAATATCATTCTGTTACAGTGTTTAATCTAGAAACTAGAAAGGTGATTGTAAAGTAGTGCAACACACAAGATAAGTCACAGTGGGATACATCATCACTCCAGTGTATACATAATTATAGAACGGTTACAGGGAGTGGAACACCCTAGTGGTCCTGCAACTGTTGATATAGCACAGTCACTGGTCAGTAGAGTCAGTAGAGACATAGGCCGACGTCCCGGCCATACGCAGACGGCGGTAAGCTGCAACTTGATCCTTCAGTAACTCAATCTCAAGCTCCAACTCTTGATAGGTTGCCAGCTGCTTCCGCAGGTCTTGGTTGTCTCTTGTCAGGACGCGAACTTGAGCACACAGGTTGATCTTCTCCTGTCGATCCTATTCATGCTGCTCCTTCAGGCCCCAGTGATTTTCTACCATCCCGCGTTTGTAGGTGTAATGGCACAGCTTGCGCAGGCTATGTCGCAGCTCTAGAGGGAGGCTGCACACTAGGCTGCGGTAGAGTTTTGCAGGAACATCATCGATTTTGGTGTGCAGATCATCCACGAGCTGCTTGTACCTCTCAGTGGTGGGCTTCTCGTTTTGCAGCTCACGGAGATGTCTTTCCACCGCCTCAGGGCACACGTCATATTGGCGTTGCAACAGAACTCTGGTGGCTTGGGGCATTGGTCTTTGTGGCACGGGTTTGCATCTGATGGCTTGGGGTTTTGGTCTTTGTGGTACGGGTATGCATCTACCCACCGGAGGGGGCTGCAAGGGGAATGGTCATGGGGGGCTAGTGGGAAAATAGGACATGTGTACCGGTATGGGCCTTCCTTCATCAGTCTCTGAGTCCTCCGTTGAAGAAGACATTGCCTCAGGGGCAGGTTTGGGCAATGGTACACCTGTCATCCATTGCTCGCTCTCTGGCGCCTCGTATTGCATGGGCTGCATTACCACGGCGGTTGATCGGGACTCGAGTACAGTTGACACCATGCATCGAGATGTGGAAGGCATCACGCCATCAGGGCACGTCTCCCATGGGTTCATCATTTGGCTTGGGCCTAGCCGGGCCACGTCGTACACTTTGATGGCACTGGAGGGTTGGTTGAAGATTGTCTGGTCTGCCATTCCTCCTATCGCGGTCGTTCCCCATTCCATCGTGGTCATTCCCTGGCCTGGGATCTTTAATGGGGGCTGGTCCTCTGGCATGGCACGTTGTGAGTTGTCAGTGTGGTTGAAGGGGTTGATGGGAGTCCAGTTCGGGATGTTCGTCAATGGTGGCTGCATGAGCGGTGGCACGTAGATTCCTGGCAAGGTCATCGGTGTGTACTGGTACCAATGGGCTTCAATGGGGGCTCCTCCTTGGGGCACATGAGGGAATGGGGGTCGGTTGGTCAGCATGGGAGATGGGTTGGGGAGGTCTGGACGCTCCTGCATGGCTGGGCGCTCTTGGTAGGCCAACCCTGGATTCTGCTGCTTTGGATACGGGGATCTCCAACTGCTGGCCATGCTCTGCCCCTATCTATGTGTTGTAAGGGACATTGTTTAGTTCAATTCACTTCCCTCTTTTCCTCCTTTTCTTCCTAATTGCCCCGTGGTATAAATAAACTATATGTGTTAATCAGTCTATTGTTAGTATGGGTTTGGTGACAGTAAGGTTTACCTGGATCTGTTGCCCTTTTATTTGGTTATCTCCTACCCTGAATTGGCTCTCCCTCTATACGACCTCGTATTCCCCTTCCAGGTTCCCCTTCATTGGCTCATATAGGTTTATGTTGTCAGCCATATGCTCATACATGTCCGTATTGTCGGTCATAGTCTCATATAAATCGTTGTTCAATCTTTTGGGTGCATATGGTCTTACCCACGGTTCGTCTAGTCCCCACAATTCTTCTCTCTCAGGGAGCCTTTCCTGCTGTTGTGTCAGCATAACGAATTGTCAAGTGGCCGCTCTCATGGCCCTTCTTACCAGGATCTGTATTAGGGGAAGGACGCAACAAGTTATCAAGAGAATGGTCAATAGAACAAGTCCAAATATTACTCCTATAGTCCGTAAGATTTTTCCAATGGAGAACTTCTCTAACCACTCAAGAATTGATGAGGTTTTAGTGTTCCAATTGGGGTGCTGTACTTGTTGGTCTCTTAGTCTATGTATGTTTTCTAAAGCTTGAGTCAGGTTGCCATCTTCACCTGTATTCATGGGGATGGCCGTACAGCAATCTTCCCCTATTACATCACAGACACCTTGGTCTGGGGCTAACGTTGTTTCGATGACAAGTCTGTTCTGCACAGTCATTAGGGATGTAGCATGCAACTGTTCACTCACACCTTCCAGTGCTGCTATAGACCAATTTACGAACCTTTGTGGGTTGTACCACAAATAGTTCACCCATCGGCTATTGCGTGCTATGTATTGGGCATTCATTATGGCCCCTACAAATGGCAGAGCACCTATTCCTCTACCTGTCCCTATCCAGTCATCTCCTATGGTCTGATGTTCTGACGGGACCCCTTAAGGCACCTGGTCCCATGTGATGTATATTTTCTCATCCTCTGGCCAGGGTTTTGGACCCCCAGTCGATCTGCGTACCCTCTTTGGCCCATCATCAGCCAAACTTATTATAGTGATTGGTCCTGTAAGCATGACTGGCGCACAAATTCCAGTCCAATTGGCGGGCAACATTGCTTTTACCTGTCTATCTTCCTCGCACATCCAAAATATATCTGCTAGGGGATCCGTACCTTTGCTAAGTCATAAATCCAAATCCATGTGGCGTGAGTGAGATTGCGCCCCATGACGTATGAGGTTTTGGCTGTGCCGCTTACCACCTGGTGACATTGAATCTTAGCTTTTCCTACGGTTTGACACACTTTTGCGATCCAAGTCTGATTAGTTTGCTTATGGGTGGCACTTTCCCATCGGCACCGGATCTATTCTTCCGCCTCGAGCGTGTTGTTGCTGCTGGTGGAATTCTCTAGCCAATGTTCGATGTCCCCTCAGGCTACACAAAAGGGAAATACAATATCTTGGGTCAAATGCACTACTGGTGGTACTTGAAATTCTTTTTTAATTTGCTCAGGAGCCCCTTTAAGACTTATTGGGCAGATTTCACTATTATTGGCGTAATTGGTTTTCCCTGCCGCCATCCACATAGTACACTGTGCAAAACAGGTGTCTCGTCGTTCACAATCCTCTATACCTGGGAGGGGCCTAACTCTAGGTAGGCCTAATTTTCTGTGGCAGGCTATGCACGAGCTGTTGGTTACCTGTTTGGCAGAGTACTCTAACCACTGGTAAAACATATTAGATCTCCATGTGGTAGTTCTAATTAGTTCGGTGTCTCGTGCTGGCGCGTTTCTGGTTCTCCTGTGGGGCTCTGGTTTTAGTTCGAGCCATTGCTGAGCCAGTTCTACAGGTACTGTGTGCCCGGTGTCTATGTTGGCACAACCTTCATTGTCACACCAGACTCTTGTTGTCACCATCCCTTCTGCACTACATTGTGGTCCTATAGACCGGCCATGCAATCTAATACTTCCTGGACCTTCCACCAACACATCATCATAAGCGTGCGACTTATAGTAGGTCAGCTGCACTATCTCTCCGCTAGGCATCTGTCCTTGTTTTACGGCCATGGATCCTAGTGCGAGTAAACAATGGTCAATCTGTCCCTGATCCCGATCGCTCTGCTCTGCTCCCTCACTTGGCTTCACCCCTGTCATGATAAGCAGTAATGTTAGTAGCACTGCAGCTATTATCCCTGCCTGAATTCCTCCTCCTATACTGGTCTGGCTTCCTACATCTGGACTTCTCTGGCTATGTGGCCTGCTGGTCTGCTGTTCCCTGTTCTGAGCCTGCATCTCCTGTGTCTGCACCCCTTGTGTCTGTGTCTCCTGTGTCTGCGTCTGCACTCTCTTGGCTCTCTGCTGCGCCTGCTTCTGAGCTGCGGCCTTCTTCTGCAGCTTCCTCAACTTCCTCTGCTCTTGCTGTCCCTGCGCCCTCATCATCATCCCTGCGGCTGTCAGGTGTCGACTCATGAGACTCATTGCTAGCCACTGTGGAGGAGGTGCTTCCCTCCGTGGTGCTCTCTGGTGATACCCTCCCTGGCAGCAACCCACTGCTGTCACTCTGGGCCCCGCTCCGATCCCGCCTGGCCGCCAAGCGTGAGGATCGCCTTGTCCTTTGCTCCTGCGGGGAGGCATCGCCTTCCCCTTCTGGATGACCCCCTACCCCGCTTGGGGCGGCCTCGCCTTCCCCTTGCGGCCCAGAGGGAGGTGCTCTCCGTCTGGTCCTGGGTCGGGGTATAGGTCTCTCCGGGTTGTTAGCTCTGCAGCAGTGGTTAAGATGAAACCAAACGTCCTTACAGTCAACTTTCAAGGCTGTTGAGGTTGCTAATATGACCTTGTATGGACCTTCCCTTCTCAGCTGGTCCCATTTTCTTTTGAACATTTTGATGTACACCCACTCTCCGGGGAGTATTCTCTGAAGGTCCTCTGGGATCTCAACTCGTCTGTCCTCTGTGGCCGGGTCAATGACATGACGCCTAAATTTTCTGTCCAGCTGCATTTATTTCAGTTGAAAAAAGGTTTAAATGCATAAAAAGATACCATATATGTAGTACCTCTCCTATATATGCACTCACTTTGAATTTTCAAAAAAACATCACTTATCTGTAATTTATTCTGTTATTTAAAGTGTCAAAATATCATGTGGTGCGACTGTCCAGCCACAACTGCTGTTTCAAAAACATCTTTAAAATTACTCTAAATCTATTCAAATTTATTTTCTGCCCTATTTGGCATGATTTCTTAAGTGTTTTGTAGTCCTGTATAAAATTTCAAAGTATTTCTATTTCTATTTCCATCATAATATTCATGCAAACTTTGTCCGATGATGCCCATTTTATGAAATATCATGCGGTGCGACCATCAAGAAATTACCACTTTGGGACTTTTATTTTTGAAATATGTTCAAGGACAGGAAGTTGCATCATAGACAAGATGGTCAAAGACCAATGGGAGCAGCTAGCAGGTTTGTTACTCTCTCTCTACTTTGGAAAAAGGACCCTTTTAACAGTTGGTATGTAGTTTCCATATTTGGACATCATGCGGTATGACCTTAAAAAAACAATGAATATTACGTTTTTTCTACAAATATAGATTTTGATTATAAATTAAACAGTAACCTTTTGTGGGTAGCTAGCTTGTTTTGTTTAGGTGGCTAATTCTTAGCCTCTTAACTTTGATTTAACTTGAAAATGTCATGTGGGGCGACCAAACGTCATGTGGTGCGACCATTGCCGAGAGCTTTCCATGATAGATGTATGTCCTAAATTGGCCATTTTTGTGCTTTTATATTCAATTGATGATTTCTATAAATAATATACTTTATTTTGGTGCTATTTGTAATATTTTTTTTGCAAATTGAGTATTTTTTTTCCTGGTATTTCAGAAACAATGGTTTGCTTAATTTGTGTACAATACGAGAAAAATGAAAAAATAATAATTTAGAGCATGTAATCTAACTTTGGTAATTATACATTTATTACTGATTTATTACTTATTTATAACTTTTAATCTATTTTACCAGATGCCGCTGTCAAGCAAAGTCAAAACCGTATTAATTCTGACCCTGCAGCAAGAGCAGAGTACCTTTCAAGGAGAAGAGAAAGGTATCTGACAAATGAAAACTATAAATAAAGCAACATGAAGTGTAAATTGCCCTTGTGTGTTTAATTTCCTGAGAGAAATTCATTTTTTATTAACATGTTCATCTGCTGTCATCATTAGTCCAAAATAAAATTGACTCCAGCACCAAATGGCATGATGCTATCATGTTACTTTTTCAGCTACCAGAGAAGAAAACAACAGGGAAAGATTCTATATGTGAAGTCAAGTGAGCGGCCAGAGAGAGACAAAAAGAAAAAGAGAAAGAAATGGAAGGCTGCATCCTGTGCCACAGAGAAAGGAAAACGATGGCAAATGCTGTCTTAGACATCACACCACCATCTGTGGAGGACATGTAAACATGGTTGATGTAAATGTAGCACAAGAGCAGCCACAAGAGCAGCCAGAAAATGCAGGTCAAGCTGTGGTAGACCCCATAGCTCTGAATGAGGATTTTAATCCACCAGTGTCCTCCACACCAGACAGAGATCAGAGAAGGAATACATCTTCAGCTGAGACGCGTTGCAAAAAACTGCAGGAAGAGAAGTGTCAACTGAAAAAGCAGGTCTTACTTCTGAGGAACCAGCTAGCAGAGACAGGGCAGCCCCTCCCTAAACGCAGAACACGCGCTGTGCGTAGGGCCTCATTTTCCATGGGGGGCCACATTTTGCGCGAGAGGACGCATTTGCGCATATGCGCAATGGATGCGCACATGCGCTACCGTGAGGCGCGCATAGAATCAGCTAGAGGAAGGAGAGAAGAGACCTGACCGCCCATGCGTCGCTGCAATGATTGACAGCACTCCACATCTCAACAATAAGAGGGGTACGCTGGCAGGCACTTGCAGAGCTGCAGCAGGTGAAGAGTTGTCGACATGTCGTCCAAAAGAGCCTCGGGAATATGTGCGGGGTTGGGAGGGAGGGCGGGCTCCACGGAGGGGGAGACCCGAGCCTCGGGGGTATGTGCGGGGCCGGGAGGTCGGATGCTCCCAGAGAGGGGAGAGGGAGAAATATAGCTAAATAAGATGAAAATAGAAAAGAATGTCTCTGTATTTTATTTCTGTTTTCAGTGTTTAATTAAGGTGGGAGAGGCGGAGGGCTGAGGGAGATCGGACGCCTCCAGAGAGGGGAGAGGGAGAAATATAACAAAATAAGATTAAATAGGAAAAACCTGTCTCCCTCTTTTATTTTATTTTCAGTGTTTAATCAAGGGTGGGGGATTGAGGTGGTGGAGGTTACTTTCTTTTGATGAGTAATTGATGGCTATTTGTGACTCAGATTTGTTTATTTATTTATTTCAGTTTGAAGTTATTTTTATTTAATATTTATTTATTTATTTTAATTTTCTATTTTATTTGACTCATACAGCCAAACTACTGCATCTACAGTAGATTTGTTATTGCCAATAAAGGTTGTCAAGTTAAATGGCAAGTTGTTGTACGGTCATTTTGTACCTATGATACATTTGGGATGGGGGTCTCCAAATAAGATTTCGCTTAGGGCCCCAATTTGGTCAGGGGCAGCCCTGAGCTGAGATGAAGACAGAAAAAGATAAGTTCAGAAAGAATGAGGAGAGGTTAAGGGCAAATGTTTGTGGACCAGAGAACATTTAATAAAATATGGTTTGAACTATTTTTGCTTGGAATTTATTGTGTTGATCTTTTTAAATTGATTTTTAAGGATATTCATATCCTTATGTCATATCTTTGTCATTTGGAGTGACCACTCATCATGTGGTCAATCGATCAATCAATCAATTTTATTTATAAAGCCCAATATCACAAATCACAATTTGCCTCACAGGGCTTTACAGCATACGACATCCCTCTGTCCTTATGACCCTCGCAGCGGATAAGGAAAAACTCCCCAAAAAAACCCCTTTAACGGGGACAAAAACGGTAGAAACCTCAGGAAGAGCAACTGAGGAGGGATCCCTCTTCCAGGACGGACAGATGTGCAATAGATGTCGTACAGAACAGATCAGCATAATAAATTAACAGTAATCCGCATGACACAATGAGACAGAAAGAGAGAGACAGAGAGAGAGATGCAGGTAATGACAGTAGGTTACAACAACATTATTGAAAGTAATAATATTATAGTTATAGTAATAATATTATAGTTATTATAGTGGTGCGACCAATAACAGCAATAACTGTAATTAATTCAAAATAAAATATCTAATTTCTGTTGCAGAAATAATAATCTCTGATACACTATGTTTAAGTGAATGGTATTCTTAGAAGATTTTTATCAGTTTTATGCAATTTACAGAAAAAATAAGTCTGTGAACTACATTTAAGAGGGGTATTGTGACATTATAGAACAAAATGTGAGATCATTACTTTCAAAAACTCAAAGAAATACAAATACTTTGTTTCTAAACAGTTTAAATTACAGAGAGCTTGTAAAATAAAATTTAAGTATATTAAGGAAATTAATTAATTTTAAGATAAATCACATGACATTTTTTAAGGCCACAGCCAATTCATTGAGATGAAAAAACACTAAAATCATTTAATTTGAAGAATTCATATGCATTTATGGGTACAAAACATTCTTAATGTTTGAACAATTGCATTAGATATTCTTATTTTTTCTATTTTAAAATTGGCCTGTTGAAAATCCTTATACGTCATTGACCCGGCCCCTTTCACCTGCTGGAAGATGGCTCTGTGGATACGGGTTAGTCAAACATTTCATTTTGCAGTTGCTCCTATGGGGGCCCTTCGTAGGGACCCCTCAAATATGGTATTGGCATGGGTCGACCCGTAAGCATTTCATGCGGTGTTAGATGCGTGATTCTGCTGGCTTGTGAGCGCATTGACATTAGTGCAAGTGGCAAAGCATCCACCCAGTTCAGCTTGTCCCCGCTATCTGCTACTATTTTAGCTATTTTTGTTTTCAGAATCCCATTTGCTCTTTCTACTGCCCCCTGTGACTGAGGGTGGTAGACACAGCCAAACTTTTGTTTGATGCCCAGTTGCTTCAATGTTTCTTGTATTACATTAGATACAAAGTGTTTACCGTTATCTGATGATATGGTGTCTGGCATCCCAAATCTCGGGAAGACTTCTCGGCAGAGGAATTTTGCAACTGTTCTGTGATCTGATCGGGCTGTGGCTGTTGCTTCTACCCATCGGCTGTATCTGCATATGACTACCAAGATGTATCTCATTCCTCTTACTCTGGATTGTGCTCCCATGTCTATGTAGTCTAGCATGAGGTGTCTGAAAGGACCGTCTGGGGGTGGTATGTGCGCCAGTCGGGCTGTGAAAACTTTCCTGATGTTGTATCTCGCACAAGTTTCGCATTCACTCAGTACTCTGTCCACTGTGGCTGCCATGAATGGTGACCACCATGTTGCTTGCAATTTCCGGAGGATCTCCCCCCTTGTGCAATGGTCACTACCATGCGCCCAAATTATAGCATGTCGTAGCAACAGGGTAGGTAGTACAAAATTGCCATTACTATCTTGCCACAGACCATTTGTTGGCCCCTGTGCTTGTGTTCTGATGGCGCCACGCTTGATCCACAGTCGTTTTTCAGCCTCACTTACTCTGTTTTGCGCGGCTACAAGAGAAGGCATGGTAGTGAGGGGTTCACAGTCTTGTATGGTTAATATGGGTGCCATTACTGCACCTACTGCTGCCTGTTTGGCTGCTACATCAGCTAGGTTATTACCCTTGGCTATCAACGAATCAGTCTTTTGATGGGCTGGACATTTGATTATGGCTAGCGCTGTGGGGAGGAGCATGGCCTCCAACAAGTCGACAATGGCCTCCCCATGTGTGACTGGGGTGCTGTCTGCTCTGCGAAACCCTCTCTGTTTCCATGGATGTGGCACACTCCATATGCATATGCTGAATCTGTATATACATTTAGTGACTTTCTCTTTGCTAATCTACACGCTGCTGTTAGAGCTTTTATCTCTGCAAGCTGGGCGAAGCAGGGCTGAGCAAGTTTACATGATTGTATAGTCACAAAGTCCTGATCGTTGTTGTTGAGCTGTACAATTCCGTAGCCTGCATGACTACCTGTGGCGTCCCGAAAGCAGGAGCCATCAACAAACAATGTGAGGTCAGCCAAAATGGGCTGATTGTGTAAATCTTCTCGAGCGCGCATGAATTTGTCTGTGTCATGAAGACAGTCATGTGGTGTACCTTCTGTGGATAGAACCATTTTGGTGGCCGGATTAATGATGGTACAACGTTGAATGTTGAGCTCAGGAGTGGACAGGATGACCTCATATCCTGTGCGTCTGGCCTGTGTCAAAACGAATCTGGGACTTTTCAGCAGGGCATGAAGCTGGTGAGAGGTATACAAAGTTACAGGATGTCCCATTGTTAACGAGGATGCTTTTTGAAATGCAAAGACAGCTGTGGCTAGCCCCTGATAATGGAGGCAAACCAGCCTCTATGTTATCGAGCTTAGTGCTGTAATATGCTAGTGGTTGTTTACCTATGGGTGTGTCTTGCATCAGGACGGCACACGCAAACCCAGATTTCTCTGCTACATAGACATGAAAAGGCTTGGAGTAGTTAGGAGTGCCTAGCGCTGGAGCGGACTGCATGTCTATTTTTAAGGCTTGGAACACACCTTCTGCTTCCTCCGTCCAGGACAGCTGTGTTGTGTTGTTTGTCTGTCCTGCTGCTCTTACTAAAGCTCTGAGCGGAGCAGTTTTTATAGCATAGTCACAAATCCATGGCCGACTTTATCCTGTCATGCCAAGAAAAGACAGCATTTGGCCCACTGTCTGCGGTTGAGGAGCCTTACTTACTGCCTCTATTTGAGATGGGGCAATGCACTTTTTATCCCCACTCAACTGTCTGCCCAAGTACTCTACAGACTGCTGGCAGAACTGCAATTTGTCCTTACTGACCTTGTGTCCCCCCTCTGCTAATGCTGTGACCACTGCAATGGAATCTCTTTGACATTGCTCTTTTGAAGAGCTACAGACAAGCAAATCATTTGCATATTGTAGTACAGTGCTTGGCAAGTTCAAATTAGCTAGATTCTGTGTCAACACTCGGTTAAAGATCGACGGCGACTCCGAAAGTCTTTGTGGAAGTCTGGAATATACATATTGCTGACCTTCATAGGTGAATGCAAACAAATATTGAGAGTCTGGGTGTAGCGGTACACTGAAAAAGGCAGAACACAAATCAATGACTGTGTACCACTGTGTGTCAGGTGGTATGTTTGAAAGCAACGTGTGTGGATCTGGCACATGTGGTGTCTCTGTTTCCACCACTACATTAATTGCTCTTAGGTCGTGCACTAAACTGAGGAATTTGGTTTCTTGATTGGAGAAATGGGCGTGTTGCAGGGACTTCTAGTTTTGACCAGAACTCCGGCTTTTACCAAGCCCTCAATTGTGGGTCGGATACCGTCAATGGCATGTTGCTGGAGAGGATACTGCCTCTGGTATGGTAGGCTAATGTGGTTTTAGTGTGATACGGACAGGTTGCGCTGATTTTATCAAGCCTACGTCTGTTTTATGTGCTGTCCATAGCTGTGGTAGAACTTTACTCAGCAACTGTGCATGTTCCTGTGCGACCGCCATCTGTGTGGGAGTAATCCCATCTACAAATACCTTGTCTGCGACTGCTTCATCACCTGTCTTAGTTGAGATTCTGATGTATTGTTTGTCATCTGAAATGTGGATGTATTTGTTCTCGGTGGGTAACCATTCTCGCACCTGCAGCGCACGCCTGACCATAGGACCCAGATGATGAGACTCATAACCTTCTGCTATCAACAGTGTAACATGTGGTGTAGAATTTGGCACCTGAAACCACCCAGCTAACTCTTCTGGGAGGCGAACGCCCGCTGCCACGCCTTGCGGTCCCAAATACATGTCTTCACTTATGATTAGACATGGTTTCTTATTGAGTATGGCATCCCAACACTCTTGGTAATCTGCATGAGTCCGATCTGCGTCGTACATGAGCGTGCAGTGCAGTGGCAGAGTGGGAGTGTGCGCTGTGTCAAAATGTAACCTGACCTATGGTTCTCACTCACACTGGAATAAAAGCTCTAAAGTATGGTACGGTACTATCCAAGGTGGTGATATGTCCGTATACGTCAAAGATACATACAATATCCTGATGATTCCAGACTGGATCTTCGGCGGATCTTATTAGGGATGCACCGAATATTCGGTAACCGAATATATTCGGCCGAATATTGCAAAAAAAAAAACACATTCGGTATTCGATAGAATAAGTTAAAAGCAAGGCCGAATAATAGCGGCGTGTTTTGATAACGCAATCAAACGGCGTGCCGTGACGGGCGGAATAAAATGTCGGCAGTGTGGCGATCCGTCCATCACGGCACTCGCATTTGCGACTGAAAATAGTTTTGAGCGAGCAAAATAGGCTTAAATCATTCAGCACGCTGTGCGAGCAGCCTACAGATTTCAACCAGCAGCAGAAACGAAAGGCGGATCTCATCGGTTGTGGGTTGAACGGGGGTCACAGACACAGACAGTAATGTATTCCTGTCAAATACGGCGGCCATCGGCTTACCCGGCGACGGAGAAGTTGGCTCCAATAATATCCTCTTCTTGGTGTCATGACTGCCCAGAAGTACCTGAACAGCCGAGCCAGCCGAACACAGGTATGTGATGTGTCAGAGNATTTTGGTACCGTGACAACACTAATCTGGAGGGGGTTCATCTGCAAAAACTAATGAAAAACTAAACAATGATATTCGGTATTTGGTACTCGGTATTCGGCCAAGCGTTTAATAATATTCGGCTTCGGCTTTGGCCACAAATTTTCATTTCGGTGCATCCCTACATCTTATTTTAGGATATTTCCGTATTCGGACAAGATTGGACCTGGGAATATCCCAAATCTGGATACTTATCTGTGAAATATTCCTATGATATCCTAAAACTATATCCCCTAAAGATCGTTTTACGGATTTTTTTGCCATATTTTTAAAGATATTTTTTTTGGCCATTTTGCCTTTATTGGACAGGACAGGTAAGCGTGAAGGGGGAGAGAGAGAGGGGGGGATGACATGCAGCAAAGGGCCACAGGCTGGACTCGATCCTGGGCCGCTGCGGCAACAGCCCTGTACATGGAGCGCCTGCTCTGCCACAAAGCCACTGGCGCCCCTGGATCTTTTACCATATTAAATGCATCTTTGACAGATCATATTTTAGGAGATATGCGTATAGTAGCCTACCCATCCGTGAAATATGCATATAGTATCCTAAAACTGTATCCACTAGACATTTTTTCGGATCTTTTAACATATTACCTGTATCTTTGGAGTATCCCGTTTTGAGAAATCATTAATCCATAAAAGATATTTTGTCGGATCCTTTAACATATTACCTGCATCTTTGGAGTATCCTGTTTTGAGAAATCATTAATCCATAAAAGATATTTTGTCGGATCCTTTAACATATTACCTGCATCTTTGGAGTATCCCGTTTTGAGAAATCATTAATCCATAAAAGATATTTTGTCGGATATTTTAACATATTACTGTAAGATCCTGTTTTGACATATTGCATATAGCCTAAATGGACCAAATTATAGATATCTTCAGAATATTTGATTTTTGATATCCTGAAAACATTAAAACATCCATTAAAAATGTGATATTCATGTTTAGGCTACATCATATTCCTTATTTTACACTGTCTGTAAAGACTGTAAAAATATCTCTTACCGTCAACAGGATGAGGAAAATCTCTTTCAGATTTCTAGGCTTTTTGAAATCTAAAACATAAATATGTGCTACAAT
>NC_065516.1:5967276-5975911 GCF_006386435.1 Epinephelus moara
TAACATGAGCTAAACCGCTAAACTAGCTAACAGCTAACGAAAGATAACGTTAGTTGGTGGGGAGCTGTGCTAAGCTATATACACCCAGTCGTGCTTCGCCACTCACCAGGAACCTCTTTTAACGGTCACAGAAGAAACAACAAAGCTATTTTCTGCCAATTTATTCCAGTAGAGCTTACCTGAAACCAACTGCAGTGAGATGCTGTGTCCTGCGAGCTCAGTTCCAAACAAACACCGCGGGGATGAAATTCCGCCTCTGTGGCGACTTCCGTATGTGGGCAGACATTCTACGGCACTGGGCCGACCCAAAGCCGACGTAACAGAGACGTTTGATGAGCTGGGACAAAAGAGTATTAAATTTAAAGATATCCGCCCATGCGGCCGATGTGTCGTCCTCAGGCCAACGTCGGCCAGATGTATGTGTGCTATCTGGGTTGTTATTCTTTCAAAAGTCACAAATAGTAGTAGGCCTAAACAAGTTTTCAACATATTGTAGCGCTGGCTACAATATGCTGCGTTGTCATGTGTTTTTTCCGTCTTTGAACACCTTCCTGATGTAAAATGGGGCGGCATTAAATCGTCGATCCTCTCTTTGATTTTGACGCTCGAGATCGTGACGTCATTTCTATCATTAAGCAGGCAGGCGCATCTTTCATGTAGATGTAATCCTCCTTGGACAGCAATTTCTCTGCCACAGCCCTTAGTGCATTAAGAAGCTGAAACAGAAAACAATTATTGCACTTGCTTCTTTGTGATTGCTAGTGGTTGGCAAAAACTGTTAGAGGGAAGCGATAAGCCACTAGGTGGCACCACAAATGCAAAAACTTTATCTCTTCATTGACCACAGGAATTAGTAGCTGATATCGACTATATATGATTTAAAGGTGGAGTCAGTGTGATTTTCCTAAAAATAAAATATAGACTTCCTGCTAAATCATCACCTATGGGCTTATACTCATGTGTGGTGGTGACTCTGTCTGCAGCCCCCCTTCCTTCTGCCTATATTTTGATGTTTTGGTGTCTGTTTTGTTGTGCACGAGGGGCGCTCATGGGTGGGTTTCTTGTGTTTCCCCCAGCCAATGACAGAGCGCAGGACTGGACTGGAAGCAGTGAAACCTGATGACTGCATTCAAACAATGCTGGCAATGCAGCAACTTCCTGCATGGTTGTTTGGAGGTGTGGGTGTGTTTATTTGTGCTTATCAGCGTAACTACGGTGAAAAATTAACAAGAAGGTGTTATTCCTCTGATTCCAATAGTGTGTCTGCACACCACGAGACTGCAGATACATGCTTCTCTCTGATTACCCAGCTTCACTTTTAGTTTTGTCTCGCCAGTGATTACCCAGCTTCACTTTTAGTTTTGTCTCGCCAGCTTGACCACAGCTGTGTTTACAAACAACAACTGGAAAATCCTACAGACTCCACCTTTAACTGGCTGCTAGGAAAGGGATCTGGAAGGCACATCCCTGACTGTTCTAGTTTTGACTGACTGAGCAGCTACAGGGCTTGACGCTAACTTTTTTCCCAAGGAGCACATGTGCTCCTAAGTTGAAAAAGTAAGGAGCGCACAAAGAACTTTAGGGGCACACTGTAAATTGATCAAATAATGTGTTTTCCGTAATAAACGTGATGCAAATAGACATTTACAAGCAAAATTATTTAATGAATTTGTATACAAAATGTAACAGAAAGGTAAAATCATCAAGTTTTGAAAAAGTATTGCAATTTAATTTTGTCTTTAATGTTATTATCTTATATTATCTTTGCAATATGATTATCTTATATAATGTTATTACTATTATCCTAAAACATTCTCCAGGTCCTCTGAAACTTATTTCCACCCTGCCCAGCAGCAGTACTGTGGCGAACGGTCCCTAACTGCGGGGAGAACGGAGCAGGCTTCCCCGGAGGTCCGCCGCTTTACCCGGTCCCTCGTCTCCTCCACACTTTGACTTATTTCCACGTTGCCAACAGTGAGACTTATATTCAGAGGCGGTCCTGGCTAGTTTTACGCCCTGGGCGAACCAAGCAAGAATGAGGCAGATGTGCCTTTTGTCATTTATAAAAAGATAAATTACTTTTCTATAATACATCAATGATATTTCAATGGAATAAATTACTTACTGACTTATTCATACTTCAAAAACAGCATCAATAAGTGATTAACATAGGGGGGATCAAAATAAAATAAAAAATACAAATCAACCAGCCACCCTCCTCCTCTGACAAGTAAAGAACAGTCCCTCCATAAGTAAAGAACAGTCCCTAAAGTGCGGTGAGTTTTGTGGGTCGTTACCTGCCACAAAGAGAGAAATGTGAATGGCTTGTTTCTCCTCTGACACGCCACATACCTGTGTGCCGCCACGGCTCGGTTGTCCAGCTACTACTGGGCAGTCATGATACCAACGAAAGAGGAAATTAGTGGACCTGGAACGGACTTCTCTGTCGCCGGTAAGCCGTTATCTTGTGCCGCAGAGCACTATGAGCCTCCGCCGTATTCCTGTCTGTGACCCCCGTTCAACCCACAACCGCCAGGATTCGCCTTTCCTTTCTGCTGCTGGTTGAAACGTGATAATAGGGGCGCCCCAGCACCCACTCCACTAACTTGACGTGGAAATGAGCGGTAGTCTAGAAAACTGACGAGTTTTGTTTTTTGTTTTTTTTGGAGGGTGCTCGTGCGCCCTCACATAGATTGCGCCCTGGGCGGTCGCCCACATTGTCCATAGCAAAAACCGTCCCTGCTTATTTTCATTGTGCCGACAGTGGCTTGGAAAACCGCCCATAACTGTGTCACACGGGGAAGAGGGAAGACGGCTGGAGTTCCCCCAACATTTGCGGTTAGATTATCATGTTTTTTTATTGACAAAAATATAGGCTGCTTCAGCTGTTTTTTTTTTATGTGCACATGTGCCCCTAAATATTTTTTACAGTTCGCAGACACCTATTTTTAGTCGCAAATGGGAGTGAAACGCTCACACTGTCGAGCCCTGCTGAAGTTACACAATAACACAAACAACTTCTGTGTTCTGCAAGGTAAAATCACTGATTTTGCCAATTGTGTCTGGTGATTTGCAGACAATGATATTTGGCTTACATAATGGCGGTTTCCTGTCGGTAACACTTCATAGTGATATTGATTTTTTTTAGGAGTCTAAAGTATGTTTAATTGGTGTGTATGCTTCAGCCAAGTCATGCTTGAAATTGTTTCAATCCAGCCATTGTATTTATAATTCTACTACTTGTGTTTCCAGTGGTTGCTATTTACATCTCAGTCATGTGAGCCTGAGATTGCCAGTGCAACTATGACTTACAACATATTTCGTCCTGGGGAAAGCAAGATTCAACAGTGTCCAATTTAATAAACAGCAACACAACAATATGTTCTATACACAGCATTTCAAACAATATGTGTTGCTTACCTTTGTATGAATTCCAGGGTAAGTGACATCTCCTTTGAGTATTTTATGTTTAAGACATAAACAAGGTAAGTGTAAAGTGTAGCTCAGGGCCACAACAGGGGAGTTGATGTGGTCATTAACAACTTCCTGATCGACAGCAATCTTGAACATCCATCACCTTAAACATATAAGATATTACAAAAAGAAAAATATTGCATGTCAACTTCAGAAAACCACTCCAAATATAGTCGTTCTTCCATACTCAGAACAATTTGGTTCTCTACTGGCCGTGTAATAAAAACTGTATATGGCCAGTAGAGTGTAAAATACCCTCAACAGGTATTCCACAACAAACCATTTTTTTCTCTTGATATTTTGTTTTTTCAGACTCTAAATTTTACATACATTTCAAGATTTTGTCTCCACCAAACTACATAGAGTATCATTTCAAATCAAACTAGACATTTTCAGCAATGCACTAAAATTTGGCTCCCACATTATTGTTGTCTTTGCAGCATAACAAAAACAAGTGAACAACTATCACAAGTTAGCTGGGGCCAGAAAGTATGTTAATATGATACAAAAACTACAAACCCATGATAAGGATGCAGGGGGTGCTTGGGATGCTCAGTCCAGCAGCAGCTGAGCAGGGCTGCCCCTGACCAAATTGGGGCCCTAAGCGAAATTTTATTTGGAGACCCCCATCCCAAATGTATCATAGGTACAAAATGACCGTACAACAACTTGCCATTTAACTTGACAACCTTTACTGGCAATAACAAATGTACTGTAGATACAGTAGTTTGGCTGTATGAGTCAAATAAAATAAAAAATTCAACCTGAAATAAATAAATAAATATTAAATAAAAATAACTTCAAACTGAAATAAATAAATAAACAAATCTGAGTCACAAATAGCCATCAATTACTCATCAAAAGAAAGTAACTTCCACCACCTCAATCCCCCACCCTTGATTAAACACTGAAAATAAAATAAAAGAGGGAGACAGGTTTTTCCTATTTAATCTTATTTTGTTATATTTCTCCCTCTCCCCTCTCTGGAGGCGTCCGATCTCCCTCAGCCCTCCGCCTCTCCCACCTTAATTAAACACTGAAAACAGAAATAAAATACAGAGACATTCTTTTCTATTTTCATCTTATTTAGCTATATTTCTCCCTCTCCCCTCTCTGGGAGCATCCGACCTCCCGGCCCCGCACATACCCCCGAGGCTCGGGTCTCCCCCTCCGTGGAGCCCGCCCTCCCTCCCAACCCCGCACATATTCCCGAGGCTCTTTTGGACGACATGTCGACAACTCTTCACCTGCTGCAGCTCTGCAAGTGCCTGCCAGCGTACCCCTCTTATTGTTGAGATGTGGAGTGCTGTCAATCATTGCAGCGACGCATGGGCGGTCAGGTCTCTTCTCTCCTTCCTCTAGCTGATTCTATGCGCGCCTCACGGTAGCGCATGTGCGCATCCATTGCGCATATGCGCAAATGCGTCCTCTCGCGCAAAATGTGGCCCCCCATGGAAAATGAGGCCCTACGCACAGCGCGTGTTCTGCGTTTAGGGAGGGGCGGCCCTGCAGCTGAGTCCTGTTGCTGGAAAATAAAACATCAAATAAACACTATCAATGTCATGAACAATGTTTCAAGGCAAGAGAGACAGAGGGCACCAGGTCTTTTTTGGAACCGGGTCCAAAGTTCCGGTTCCGGAACCGGTTCCATCACATTTGGAGTAACGGTTCCTGCAAACAGTTCCTAGATTGGAAAAAAAACACGTCACGTGCATTTCCATTACAGTGTGGCACGGGCCGCATATTTTTGTCCGAACCCAACCGCGACATTATTTAATTACTAAAGCACTGAGTTTGTGTCACACAGTTGGTTACAGGCTATTTAACAGGCCAGGCGTGCGCCGTGGGTGCTCAGTGGAGAGGGAGACCTCCATGTTTGAGACGGGAGCGGGCGGCGGGAGGTCCGATGCTTCCAGCGAGGGGACCGGTAGAAATATAACAAAATAAGATAAAATAGGAAAAATCTGTCTCCCTCTTTTATTTAATTTTCAGTGTTTCATCAAGGCGGAGGCTGGCGGTGGGATGTCCGAGGCTTCCAGTGAGGGGAGCGGTAGAAACAAACAGCCAATATGTGTGTGTGTTCTGTTCAGGTGTTGTCACGTAAATAACAGTGCCCAAGCATGAATGCATATAAGTATTTTTTATTACATTGCTGTGGTTAATTTGAGGTAATAGTGTTACTGTAGAAATCAGAGAATCACTTTTTGTTGTTATATATTCTCAGGGAGATGATACAAGCTCTAAGTCTGAAATACACATCACACACAATGTGTATTTTCATCGAATTGTACTGTGCAACAGTTAGAATAAAGTTTTTGTATTTGTATGATTGCATTTGTGTTTATTATATACTTGTTTAAGTATAGCAAGTATAATGAATATAATGTAGGAATCGGTAAGAGGAATCGGTAAGGAATTGGAATCGTTAAAATCTAGTCCCAACCCTAGTCAAATATTAAGAAAAACAAATACTTATACTGTTGTGCCATATGGACAAAAACTAGCCAACAGCCCACATATAAAGAGCATTAAAAAAAATATTTTAGTGAATGGAAAATAGTCAATTTTTACTTACCTCATTTTGGTAGAAAAGGTGATCGGGGTTTTCCTTGAAGAATTTCGAGATGCCAGAGATCAGCTGCAGTGGATCGTCACCTAGTTGAAACATTATCCCTTTGGTGTCCAGGAAATCTTTGATGCTCTTTCCTTTTCTTGACAATTCATCTGCCATCTTTGTGTGAACCAGAAAGCCGAGGAGGGTAAAAGTGTGATCAAACAGGTGGACAGCTTCAAAAAGGAAGGGCCACTCTTCCAGCACTGCGTTTACAGTGCTTCCTTTGTTGATAGTTGCACATTGAATGCAGTACGTTTCAGCCATCAGTTTTCAAATGCGTGACTCCTGAAGATGATTGGTGTTGAAGGCACCTTTCAATTCATCTTGTTTAGAGTCTAGTTCTAGCAGCACATGTATGGAAAAAAATAACAAAAGAGGTGAAGATAGCGTGTCCACCGCGGTAGACTGAAGATTTCTGTTCCCTCTCACACACACACCTGAACTGACTGGGCTAACAACTGAGCTAGACCAGCACCTGTCAATACCAGCCTCACCTGGCTTAGCCGTTTCAAATTCAAAATCAACACATGGATACTATCGTCTCAGCACCACCGCCATTGTTGAGGGCATTAAACTGATCTATACACACCAGCAATGCATTTAGTATAGGCAACCACAGCTACTCAAAGTCAACAACACCACATCACTGAGGTTAAAACTGACTGATTAGCACTGATAGCCTAACGTTACCTCTGCCTGGCGTCCACGACACTGTAAAATAAGCACTGGAGTCCCTTAACAAGTCCACATTCCTTTCATACTCCTCTTAATTTAGTAGTAGCCCGCCATGTCGCTAAACGGCGGTAACATTAGCTTATTGGTGAAAAATCAGCTAATGCTAGCTCCGCCAATTAGCGACATGACAGGACCACTATCTGCTTCACCGGGGACTAGACAATGTAAAGTTAGATTCGTTTGTTTGTTTCTTTTTACCACAGACGTGTGACAAAGGTTACTCCAATCTCGAAATTCTTTCACGGAGCAGTCCAACCGAAGTGGGTAATGGCCGCTACCCTTTCCACTTTCCCTGCCAAGCGGAAGTCCTTGTTCCCATAATGCAATGCGGGCTTCAAAATATGGAAGAAACACCTGTAAAAAATCATTACGGAAAATTCCTTCATAGTAACACGGTACATTGTGCTGTATTTTTACGGACTTTTCTTACAGTGTAGCTTTGTAGCGTTCCGTTACGCTGGGCTATATCTCCACTCTCCAGGGTGGAGGGAGAAATGCACAGACTGCTTTGTGTTGAAGTGCTGTGGTCAGAATAACGGGCGGTCGGACTACCGGGTATGAAATCCGACGGTCGGAATAATAGCATTAAAATGATCTGATTAATGGGCAGTCGACATTATGGGACTAAAACGATAAAACCCACCATAGACCTGCATGGTCGGATTAGCGGATAGTCAGAGGTATGGGTATTCGGACCTATGGGACGTCGGACTAACGCCTGGTCCCCCACTCTCCATTGGTCAATTCGGATGATTGACACCTCTATGGAACCGCCAGAGCCAATAGAATCAATTTCTGGTGACCGCTTTTATGTCAATCACACAACTAGAGACGAGAAACATGTGTGACGCTACGCAACGGACAACCGCCTTCCTCCAATCAAAGCCCCTGAACCCTGGCCAAACCCGGGCCAAACCAACAGGAAAGTGTTCCCAAAGTATGCTGGGAGATGTAGTGCTTCGGTTTTAGCGGTTTTATCTCTGTGGATAATGTTTCTGCTCTGTATCAACAAAGGTAAGACAACATTTCTGGTTGTGTTTTTCAAAGGCAAGTGTTTTTTTTGTCTTATTTGGCTGCTGGTTGTAGAGGGATAAAATGGTACTGTTGGAATCTGTGGAGCCTCTGCTTCCAAGGACTTGTTGTATCTGTGCTTCCATGACACCGGCTGCCGTGCTGGTCAATGTCTTTTTGGGGTCATCCCTGTATGCTGTGTTTTCGCTCCCCGTTGTTTGATTGCTTGGTATTTTAACTGTGTTTGATGGTCATACGAATGGTTTGTATGAGCTTGTAGTAGAGTTTCTGAGCTTTCTGTGGGTATGCCACATGTGTATATTTATCCAAGGCACACATGGCTGCTGACATGAATGTTGTTTCAATGCGTGGCTGCCAGCCGCCTCCAGCGGCTTCAGGGAAGAACAGGTTGGGTTGATAACAGTCAAATCGGGTGCAAAGACATCACCGGATCTTTGATAGACATGTGACAGATTATCACTGGATCTTTGATAAATATGTGACAGATCAAGATAATTACTATCACCGGATCTTTGATAGATATGTGACAGATCAAGATAATTATTGTCACCGGATCTTTGATAGATATGTGACAGATCAAGATAATTATCATCACAGGATCTTTGATAGAGATCAAGATAATTATTATCACCGGATCTTTGATAGATATGTGACAGATCATGACATTTGTATATCATTGGCTCTTTGATAGATATGTGACAGATCAAGACAATTGTATATCACCGGATGTGGTATGATATGTTTTACATCAAGAAAATTGTACACCACTGGATCTTGGGA
>NC_065516.1:5976411-5995108 GCF_006386435.1 Epinephelus moara
GCAATATATCAGCTATGTCCCAATGTTGTGTTATTAGTTAGTCATTATTACATCACATTTTAGTTTCTTTAGGAGAGGAATTTGTCAAATACCTCCGACCTGGGCGGCTCCCAACACTGCACCTCAGACACACCCGGTTTAGGCAGAAAAAGGCTCTGCTTACCTTATCTGGTGGCCACCCGTACGTCTGATGCGCAGCCTGGAGCTGGGCCAGAAGGCTCGCGACCTTGTTCACTACTTCCCGAACAAACTTACTTTGTTTTCTATTAAGTGTCTATAACTCAAATACTCAGAAGTCAAAGAATCACTGGAGACACGTAGAATCAGGTGCAACTGAGATTAATGTGCACGCAGGCAACAGCACAATACAACTCCTGAGTCAAGCTCCAGAGCAGGACTGAAGTTTCTCCTTCTGTGCATCCCCCTTTTAAAGCTGGTGAAGATTCTGTTGAGTCTCCACCTTTTTTCTTTAATCCTACCCACTTGAGCTGAACATAACGGTGTCACAGCTCTCCATTCTTCCCTTGAAGTCAGCCTACCCACTTGAGCATGTACATAATGGTGTCCCAGCTTTCCCTTTTTCCCTTGGAGCCAGTTTTAACCGTGTAAGGCTTTTCTCTGGCAATCTGAGCCCGCCTCCTATTTCCAGGCCATATTAGGCCAAGCTGGAATTCCCCTAACTTTCCACCAATATGTCTGAGCTCATCCTCATGCTATTTTTTAAAAAAAAAAATGATGCAGTGAATCCTAGGTACTTTCCAGTTCTCAAGTGCTCAATGAGTGTGTGTGTCATGAAAATACATGAAATAATAAACCAGTGTGTGACCATAAGTACACAGAGTACATTGCTTTAACACGTATCTTTAAAGGTCAACTTAAAGGTACAGCATAAACACTACAGTAAATGAGTACATTACACTACAAACCCATAACTTCCGGTTATATAGATTTTCTGCCGTTTTGAATTTTTTGAAAAACACTTAAAATCGATCTCTTCCTAGTAAGTTTGACCAATCTGCATGAAACACGGTGAACATAATCTAGGGACCAATATCTAAAGTTACCTCTTGGCAAAAGTTGGAAAACTTACTAAAACTGAGCTTCTACAAGGCAATGAATATTGCGGAGGGCATGGCTCATCACATAAAGGTGTATAACATCTCAAGGGTTTCACCGATCACCACGCAACTTTGTTGGCATATGACCACACATAATCTGAGGGGACCCCTCCATTATTGGCCCGATCAAACAAAATGGGGGCACTAGAGAGTAATTTTTTATCTAGGCCTAGCCGCCATATCGATTTTTACTAAACTTGGATATAGATATGTAGAACAGGACGCCTCAAAGTGACTGAAGAAATTTAACTCTAATTGGCAACTGGGTGGCGCTATAACAGAAAAATGCTTAAAAATGGCTAAAATGAATTGAAACTTTTCACTTGCAACTGGTATCAAACACATAAGCCTCAAATACAGGCATGGAGGGACTTGATTAGTCAAGTACACATCATGGAAAAGATTACATATACAATAAGAAACCAGAGCTATATTGCTGAAAATAGATGGAGAAAATGGAGTGAATACTGTAATCATGTGAATTACAAAAATAATTTCACGGGGTAAAGTACTACATTAGTATTGCTTTCTTGTATTTTTATCTTATTCATTCATTTTTTCTTTATTTTATTTTATTTTTAGTTTCTGTCTTTTTTCTTTATGTGTGTGTTTTGTTGTTATTTTTTTTTAGCTTATTTATTATTATGTGTCTTTCTACCTCTATGGAATGAACTATTGAAAAGATGTTTGAATTACTATCTCTATGTATGTAAGAAGTATGCAATTAAATAAAGTGTATGAAAAAAACCCAAAAATGGCTAAAATGCGACCGATCGCTGTGGCTCCCCCTGTGGCTGAATGTTTGTTGTTGTTTTTTTCAAATTTTTGGTATGACCAAGTCATGGTATGGTATGCTGTACACAATCACAGAAACTGTCAGTGTGTCAGTCATTCTGTCTGTCCCCCATTTTTCTACTCACTGACCTGGTCAATCTATGTGAAACTGCACATAGGCATTGAGGATTGGCATAGGTAGACGGTGACAAAGCTACCAATCGGTATGGACTAGTAGTTCATTATTTTGAAATGTTAATAATAATGCAAACAAGTCTTCCAAAGGTTATGGAGATCATAGAGGATTTCTCAAAATTATTAGGTTATAAAATGAATACTGAAACACTGAATTGATGCAGATTAACAAAGGCACTTGTATTCAAGATTTTAAGAATTTTACATGGAAAAAAAGATAAAATACCTAGGCTGCAATAAAAGCTCTGAAAAAACACAACTGTACAAGGATAACTTTCTCTCTTTAACTGACAAATTAAAAAAGGGTATTGACTAATGGTTAAATTTGCCCATAAAGTTAACTGGATGGATACGTCTGTTTAAAATGATATGGTTGCCTTAATTTCTTTTATATTTCAAACTATACAATTAATCCCCCCAAAACATTTCTTTATGCGACTGCCTTACACGCCTCTTTTGTCTGGTCTAATAAAGCACATCGGTTGAGTAGAACTCTTCTTCAAAATCCAAGAAATGAAGGAGATCTTAAATTCCCAAATTTAGAATTGTATTTTTATGTCTCACAGTTGTTTTACATAGATTGCATAATTAATGACACAGCTGAAGAACCCTGGATAAATAAATACTGAAAGCAAACAACTAAAGCCTAACAACCTTTTTACGTGTCTGTTTACCAAAAACAATATAAAAGCATCCAATTTCATCATAAATAGCACATTAAAAGCATGGAATAAAATGAAAAAATATATTAAGAATGCAACTTAATATCCCTAGAATCACAAAACGTATATATATATAATAATAATATATGCACTACGTGTAAAATGAATAAATGAATGTGGTATAAATGTATTTGTGACTTATATCTCACAATAGTGTATGAAATGTACTGATGTTTTCATGTTAGCCTACCACCTCCCTAAGTTAGTAAATTATGTACTTTGTTACACACCAAAGTACTGAATACATGTTTCTCAGAATGAAATTGTAAGCAAAACTTCAAGGTGGAAAGCATGAAATAAATAAAGATAATTATCAAAATAAAAACTATTTTATTTATTAATATCAAATAATAATTGACAACAAACAAATACTCATTACTATTACCCATTTTTATTTATAGATACCTTCATCAGCTGTCATTACCAAATAAGTGGTTTAATCCTTAAAGTTAGAAAGAGTTTTACTATTTGAGATGTTTTGTTTGTTTATTTGGCATCTAAACTGAATTAACAGAGAAAACTCAGGAAGTAAAAGAAACACTAAACAATGGGAACACATTTCAAAATTATACAGTAACTGGACAGAATAATACAATAGTGAGAGATGGCAGAAAGGTAATGAAGCATTACTGTAGCGTGGTCTGAGGTTTCTACCGTTTTTTTTCCCCGTTAAAGGGTTTTTTTGGGGGAGTTTTTCCTTATCCGCTGCGAGGGTCATAAGGACAGAGGGATGTCGTATGCTGTAAAGCCCTGTGAGGCAAATTGTGATTTGTGATATTGGGCTTTATAAATAAAATTGATTGATTGATTGATTGGTGTGGTGAGAGATGGCAGAAAGGAAATGTAGCATTACTGTAGGGTGGTGTGGTGAGAGATGGTTTTCACTTGGAAGCTTATCTTTGGGGGCCATCTTCCTGATGTATTCCTGGATGTTGGTTGTTTTATCCTGAACAGTGGCTCTGGCGCTCACCAGTCCTCGGCCCCCCTTATTCTGCTTAGGGCCGGATCTACTAAGATCCCAATTCACGTGTACTAATTTGCCTGCGCAATCTAGAATTTTGCATGTGGGGCTGAACCGCGGTTTGCGGGTGATTTACTAAGAGTGATTGCGTAAATGACAAGAGGTGCAAACGTGTTGGAGACACCCTATTTAAATGAGGGTTTTGCGTGTTGTATGGTTTGCAGCATGGCGAGTTTGGAGAGAAAGCGCAAAGTGAAATTCGACCCTATGGAATTAGAGGTGTTGCTAGATGAGGCCAATAACTTGATGAGATGAGGCCACTTAAATGAGCTGCAGCAAAGAAACCTGACTGTCTCACAAAGGAACGCTATATGGGAAGAAATCTGTGACCAACAGCCAGGGACCGGAGAGGGAGGAGAGATGCGCACGGCGCACAAGTTCCACCTGCGTAAAAGGAAACACAAATAATACACTCAACTGTCACATTATTGGCTGTGAATATTCATTTTGTGTAAAATAGGCTATACAATGAAGAACTGTTTAGTTTATTAATGTTAGAGCTATAGCCTAATATATTTTGTGACTGAAACAATGTGTCTTTAATATGATTTTGCGTGGCTTAACATAATGAGACGTTAATGAGACTGAGTATTTCGTTTGATAATAATGTTTGGAATCTAGAAAGTGACTTCAATCATCTTTTTTTTAGTAAATGTTGATTTGCTTAACTTTGCAATGCTCTGCAGTTTATTGGGTCACACTAGCACTTGTATTCTAATCTACAGCATTATGTTTAACACTAGAACCGCCACGACGGTCTGTTTGGGTTTTTATAATGCAAATAACTCTGTTTAGATAAAACCTACAAGCTTCTCTTCCTATGACTTTTCCTAAAAATGTGTCTTGTGTGTTTTCTGAAGCCTTTAAGTTACAAAAATGAAACACACTACACTTCTGAGCATTTATACCTCCGACTGCTGCTGAAAATTATACATTTTGATACATACAATAGGCTGCTATACATATTGCAAAACTCTGTAAAAGTACACCAAAGCATACATTTTTGTTTCCAAATATTTATTTGAAAACAAAACCATTCATATGGTCAATAAAAAAACATTTTGTTAATAATAAAAAACGAATGTAATCTCAACAGTGACCGCGCCAGCCGGCCGGACTGCGGCTGAACCACTTCCAATGTTCATTCATTCATTCAATCCCGTGTTCAATGTGTGTGTGTGTGTGTGTGTGTGTTACGGCCGGGCTCCACCGGGCACGTCAGCAGGGCGACACGTCTGCAGCGCGAGTCCCGTAGCAGCTCACCCCCCTGTTAATCAATTACAGCGGCTCCACCGGCAACGGAAGCGGCACAACAACCCCCGTCTGTCACGTGACAACTCTCTATTTTACGCGGCTCTTCTATTTTTGTCGTGCTACGCTCCCCTACGCGACCCTCCAGCAGATAAAACTACATGAAATAGTGTGCTAAACGAGCACAATGTGTTTTTAAATGAATAAACCATTATCAGAGGTGATATGTGATGATTTTTTTTCATGCGTTTCCCCATGTTTATCCGTGATCCTACCATTTAAACTATGTATTTTAATACAGTTGAAACTGTTTATTGTATTCTATGGAACCCTGCATAAAAAAAATAAAATAAAAAAGTCAATAGGCCTATGCAGGCAATGAAGCCGATCCGAGGGGTGGAAAAGTACTGATGCGAGGTGTGTGGAGTTTGCTACCTGCTTGTTGCTGGGTAGGGACGGAGTGGGTGGCTCCTACCTGCTTGTTGTTGGGGGTGGAAAATGCTTTAACTTAGCCATTTCATGCAGCCTACATGCAGCCTCTCGGCTCAGCAAACGGTAAACAACCCCGCTGGCTTCTCTACATGTCGCTTCCGTATGCCGTCAGTGGAGCCCAAATGAATACACCGCAACACTACGCTGACGTGACACTTACGTTTGCCCGTGGAACCCGGGCGTCAGTATGTCAGAGAGGAGGAGTTCTCCACCGGCATGGCATTCTGCTCCAGCCCGTGTTGCTTGCTCCAGACAAGGGTAAAAAATGCATTCTCTGCATCTTCTTTCATCGTTTCGATGTCTCCTTCTTGCAACAATAACCGCAGCCATGTGTGTGCAATTACACATACAAACCGTTTGCACCTCCCTTTGACACGTGTTAAATATAGACACAGTTTATATGAGCAAAATTGCTTATTATTATTATTAATGATAATATTAATATTATTATTATTATCTGATGACTGGCATGGATGTACATGTCGATGGCTCTGACGTTGTTCTTTCCATTTTTTGACTTTTCAGGACCTGCTTTACTCTGGTCAGGTAACTTTATTGTACTTTATTGAAACTTTTCTTGCAGTCAGGGCAGACCATTTAAAACAACACAGAATGAATAGTACAATACATAAAAACAATACAGTACATCACAATAATAACAATAAAACCCACAGTGTGTAGGCATTTGGCTGTGGCTGACTTCCTTGCGGCCTCCTCATGGTTCCCATTTGTCTGCAGGACCCCAAGGTATTTGTAGCTGTCCTGAACATCTGCAGTGCTGCCCTGTGGTAGTTCAACTCCTTCGGTTCTGATCATCTTCCCTCTCTTCGACACCGTCCGACCACACTTATCTAGTCCAAATGACATTTTGATGTCATTGCTGGTGAGGTGGATCAATGAGTCAATGTCTCGCTCATTCCTGGCATACAGCTTGATGTCATCCATGTAGAGGAGGTGACCTTGCTCATGTATTGGGCCATGTGCCTATTCATCTTAGCTGCTATGGTGGCTGACAGGAGCTTCCATGTTGTACAGAGGCAAGTTATTGGCGGGTAGTTGGATGGGACCGCACCCTTCTGGGGATCCTTCATGATCAGAACTGTCAGTCCTTGGGTCCACCACTCTGGATGGGTCCCATCCATCAGCAGCTGGTTCATTTGGGCTGCCAGCGTTCATAGAGTGCAGTTAGTTCCTTTAGCCAATAGGTGTGGATCATGTCAGGGTCTGGGGCTGTCCAGCTCTTCATACCTGATACTCTTTTTTTGGATATCTAGTGTTGTAATGGTAACTGGCTCTTGTATCGGGAGATTGCTGTGGTATGCTCTTAGATCTACTAGCCACTTAGCATCAGTGTTATGTGATACCTCCTTCTCTTCCAGTATTGTTCAGTTTCAGCCCTGTGTTGATCTGTTTTCGTGTTGTTACCTTGCCAGAGAGAGGACACTTCGGATGGTATTTTTTCTCCTGGTTTCTGCTTCTCCTGTGTATCTCTTCAGGCAGATAGCCAGAGCTGTGAGCCTTTGCTTTGCAGTCTCCAAGCCTCAGGTATTGACAGATACCCTACCCCACCCCTATCCCATCCCACACCTTTCTCTGAGAGTTGACTAACTTCTCTCTGTGTTGCTTTGATCCTGGCCTCCAGCCTCCCTCTTCATGGGGGGGGGGAAGCTCTTTGTGGCTCATAATTTCATCTTGTTGCCAAGCATCTCAAAGATCACTGTTGCAGTAGTGTATATCAGCTGATTAGTCTCAGTTATGGTCCTGGTGGGAATAGTATGTAATGCTGCATTCACATAAGGTGGGGTGTCGGGTTTCCAGCTTGTCCGTGATTTTCAATCTCAGCTTATTTTTATTACTTAAATTCTTTCTTTATTTTTTTATTTAACCTTTATTTTACCAGGCAGATTTGCTTGAGATCAAATGATCTCTTTTACAAGCAAGGCCTGGCCAAAATGGCAGCATTAAAGAACAAAACATAATAAGACACACATAAAGAAGAAAGCACAGACATGAGAAAAAAAGAGAGAAAGGCCCAGAGTCCTATGGAGGGGTTATGACCTACATTTTTGATTGATTGATTGATCTGTTTATTTAAGTGTCAAACACCATAATTGGTGCCCAGCCCTCATGGGCTTATTAAACACTGAAACACCTACAAATACAGTCTGGTGGGGGAAGGGGGAGGAGGAGGATATACTTGCTATACTTAAAAAAGTAAACACAAATGCAATCATACAAATACAAAAACTTTATTCTAACTGTTGCACGATACAATTCGATGAAAATACACATTTGTGTGTGGTGTGTATTTCAGATTTAGAGCTTGTATCATCTCCCTGAGAATATATAACAACAAAAAGTGTTTCTCTGATTTCTACAGTAACACTATTACCTCAAATTAACCACAACAATGTAATAAAAAATACGTATATAAATTCATGCTTGGGCACTGTTATTTACGTGACAACACCTGAACAGAACACACACACACATTGGCTGTTTGTTTCTACCGCTCCCCTCGCTGGCAGCGGACCTCCCGCCGCCAGCCTCCACCTTGATTAAACGCTGAAAATTAAATAAAAGAGGGAGACAGGTGTCTCCTATTTTATCTTATTTTGTTATATTTCTACCGCTCCCCTCGCTGGAAGCGTCGGACCTCCTGCCGCCCACTCCCGCCGCCCACTCCCGTCTCAAACACAGAGGTCTCCCTCTCCGCTGAGCACCCGGCGCACGCCCGGCCTGTTAAATAGCCTGTAACCATGACAACTGTGTGACACAAACTCAGTGCTTTAGTGATTAGATAATGTCGGGCTTGGTCGAGTTCGGACAGAAATATGCGGCCGTGCCGCACTCTAATGTAAATGCACGTGACGTTTTTGTTGTTGTTTTTTTTACAATCTAGGAATCGTTTGCAGGAACCGTTACGCCAAATGTGGTGGAACCGGTTCCAGAACTGGAACTTTGGACCCGGTTCCAAAAAAGAACCGGATCCGGATCCCAACCCTAGTGATGATGATAAAATACATAGGCTATGCAGTAAAACATTTACACACTCCAAAATTTGCCATTATAAAGCCTGTAAGCTGAGTTTTAAAATCATTAATTGTGATAGGTTCCTGCAATTTTAGTGATTTGCAGATAAAATTCTGAGCACTCTTCCACTACTGATAACATCATAACCAAAACTTGAGTTACCATCATCTGACATGTCATTTAATAGAATACTGCTCTCCTCGTTCCTTACTTCCCCCAAAAATTTGATTACATTTTTTATTGGTATTTCTATTACTCAAGTAAAAAAATTGAGTACTTCTTCCATCACTGATAACAACATCATAACCAAAACTTGGTTACCATCAAAGTTCCCATCAGCTGACATGTAATTTGGCCAGGGCAGACCCAGAACATGCTGGAGGAATTCTATATCTCACCTGGCCTGGTAACATCCCAGAATGGATGGATAGATGGATGGATGGATGGATGGATGGATGGATGGATGGATGGATGGATTTAGGTATATTTCCACCACTCAGGGTTGACCCACCTTTCTTTGCAAAGAACTGGGTGACATATGGTCGCCCTTTCCTTTCTCTCTCTTGTCTTTCTTTTCCGTTTTGGTACCCAGATTTTTCCTTTAGAAGCTGAGACATGATGCTCAGCTCCACCAACTCTCCTCAATCCACTTTCCTAACAATTACCATTTATCCCAGAAAATACAAATCATTAAAATACAGGGGGGAGGGGCAATATAGAGGCTCTCTGGATGTTTACTTTTTTGCCAAAAACAAGAAAAGAAAAAACAACCATTAGTATTAGTTACCTAATTCTAAGTAAAATCTATTGTTCATGATGAGAGGTTAATAATTTCCTATTTAAAAAAAAAATCTAAATGTTCTAATGGGCCCTTACAATTATACCATATCATATGGGTGCCACTGGGTGTGGTGAGAGTTTGCAGAATGGAAATGTAGCATGGTGTAATGCTATGATGAAGCATCTATCATCATAGATGCATCAATGTGTTCTTCACTTTAGCTTACTTAACATGTACAATAATAACTTAATACTGCATTGAATATCATTACATGTGATGAATCCTTACTACAGTTGATTGTCAAGGTGTGTATAGGTGAGTATAGGTAGTCATGATGTGTCATAAGCCCCATCAGCCAACTTGTAATTTATGCCTAGTCAAGAGTAACCACAATATATTTGACATCTACTGCGCCACAGCGCCTTCATAGCGGTTGGGAGTTGTACCAATGTGCAATACACCTCCCAACCGCTATAGGGGCGCAGTAGAAAGCCGGTGCACTCATTCATTGCAGGACGAAGAAGGGGTGAAGAAAATTTCAAGACATCCCGAGATAAAATGCATGTTTATTGAACAATAACGGATATACAAACACACGGCAACCCCCGTACACCTTCCTAACATCTGTGCCTATGAGGTGAGTACATTACATGTTTGATTTGAACGTTTATGGAGACGTGAATCGGTCTAGACCGGGAACCCCCAAACGAAAAATGGGGTTCTTTTTCAAGACGTTCATGCAATTAACGTCTTGGTCCAAGGCTGGAGTTTTTCTTAACCTTTCAACCTCGGAGGGAGGCGCTACAGGAAAGACTGCTGTAACAGCAGCGATACATGTAGAAAATATAGCCAAAAGCGCGCTGGAGAAGAAGAACACACCTATCGAACAGACTTAAACACAAGACGGACCCGAGCTGTCACAGGTAGGCTGCATCTTCATTAACTTCACCCCTCATCTGTTCTTTGAACCGTGCGAACTTTCTGGATTTAATTTGTCGACAGTAGTCCTAAAAATGTCAAATTAATTTCTTAGATGTAACAGCAGATGAAACTCACACGAAGTTAATTCAGTAGTAGCCTATTTGCCTGGTAGGCTATTTTTTCTGGTAGGCCTTTCACAGTGCAGGCTAGCTGATTTTATACAGCTGATAGATTGAAGTTTCATTAGTCACACTGGTTTAATCCGGTCACAGAAGTGTTATTAATGTCGTTTACAGTGATCCTGACTCTTTTACAAAGCAGATGACTCTTACTAAAACCTGTAACTCAACTGCTGTCATTACTTTGCAGTGTTACTTTTGACAATTTACATCCATTTTTATCCTTCACATTTTTAGTGGACAAAAATGTAAACGTTATAGTCAACTTTCAGTCATTATGTTTAAACTGATCCAGTTAGGCTAATTCATGTATCAGAAATTAGAATCAAGGTGACAGGTTGTATTAAAAAATTCATTTAGGCATTTTTTTTTGTACAACTACAAATACTTTCTGCACACATATTTCTCATTTCTCCAGCAGTTTTTGATAGGTTTAAGGGCTGATTTACGAGCACACTTACTGATCATCATTTGAAAAGCTCAACATCTCTCTAATAGCCTAATGCTCTCAAAAACTTTGACACCACAAATTACTAATCTGAGACAACTAGGATTTGTACCCAGGTAGTGTTGCACGGTATACCGGCACTAAAATAGTACCGCGGTACTAGAGTATTCCAAACGGTACTGTACTGCATTTGGAAAATACCGGTACTTTGAAATTGATTCAATTCATTAATTTAGTTAATTTATTTTACTCATTTATGCACACAAACGCCTTTCTTGTTCCTGTTGGAGCACAGATTGCACAAGTGGTGTGTATGACAACACCTGTATCAACATTCGCAGCTGGCACATGTGGAAAAAAACAAGAGAAAGTCTGCCTCGCAAAGGGAGACAATACAAGACAACGAAAACTTGGTGAAACATTTGAGCAACCAAACCGTGACGTCCGTACCGAGGTACTTACCGAACCATGATTTTTTGGTACCGTTACACCCCTACTATTTATTGTTCTAAAGGTTTGTAGCCAAAAGGACTTTTCCTTAGGAAAAGTACCGAAAAGTATCGAAAAGTATCAAAATTCATATTGGTATGGGTACCGAAACAAAGATTTTGGTATCATGACAACACTATACCCAGGTTCACTGTAAACTCTGACTTCTCACTGTTCAGAAGCAGAAAGATAACTTCATTAAAGCCTGAATTCTTTCTTCATCTGTACCATGTTAGTCTGGAGGTTTAAACTCGTGTCCTCTCACAGAGTTGGTGATAAAAACTAAACTTTCATCTCTGTCTGAGAAAACTGATCTGAGTTCAGATTGTTTGCTGACAACACAGCGACACTCACAGATAACTGAGCCTCCTACCTACCTGTCAAACAGCATCAAACCATAAACCTTCTCGAGTCTTGGCTGAGTGGAATCCTGCGGGGATCAACTTATCTGAAGTCCAGCAGCTGGTGGCTGCTTGCTCTGCTGCCGTTCAGCAGCTAACAAGCGGAGCTAACTGCTAACAGCCACCACTGCAACTAACAAACCACAATCTATTATTATTATGATTATTATTATTATTATCATTATTGTTGTTGTATTATTATTTTTTATTATGTACAGACTACAGTCCTAAGAAAACATACTAATTCAGGATCAAACCCTGCAAACCCAGCCCTGCACACGGCTGATTATTTACTGCTGAATTTCAGCTCATAACTCGCACCAACAGCTGACGTTGCTCCAGTGTATGTTTTTGCTGGCTTGTGAAACATCCTGGTGCAGACTATTTACTGGAGTTTACCAGCCCACCGCTCATGCAGCATTTGAAGATAAGCAAGCAAGCACGGATCAGCTCTCAATGTCGTATAGTTCACCACCAACATTTGTGTCACATGTCTTCGCATCAATGAAAATGAATCATTGATTTCGTCTTAGTTTTTATTATCAAGATTTATTTTTAGCTTGTCATCGTCTTGTTTTTGTCATGGAAAAAAGGTTGAGGAAAAATTTTCATCATAGTTTTTGTCAACAAAATTAACACGATCACTTAGGAGCAGCTCAGGATTATGTGAGTGCACACAGATCACTGATATTCCAAACACAGGTCTAATGAAGGTTTCAGATAAAACATTGTCCTTATCAGAGTGTAAAGATGTTTTTGGTTAGCTCTGAAACAATTATTTGATTAACAAATTTGTCGATAGACATGAATTTGCAACAATTTAAAATTTTGTAAAAACGGTAAATACTTGTTGTAATTTCTCAGATGTGAACATTTGCTGCCTTTCTGTGTTATATATTTCATTAAAAATATTCATAGGAACCTGAAGATATCAACTTGGGCTCTCAGAATCTATGATGAACATTTTATGCTATTTTGAGAGATTTTAAAGACTGAACAATCAAAATGATTATGTATAGATTATTGAAAATTTGTCATTAGTTTTAAATCAATATCACAGTGTGATGCAGTACGGGATTTTTGCATGGCAAATATGTGGACTTGAGTCACATGACGTGGACTTGAGAAAGAATCTGATGACTTTAGACAAATCAAGAAAAACTTGTCCTCAACTTTGACTTAAACACCAAAGACTTGTGACTTCACACGGGCATTAGCCTTTTTACTTTGAATGACTTAAAATCCTTCCCAAGCCCAAAGATTAAATATTATGTCATAATAAGTGTGATCTCCATACCTGACACCAGACATACTGAATCAATCCAACTGTCATTGATACCTCAGATAATTACATTCACACTCTGCTGTGGCTGACAAAAACTGTGTCACAAACACACCAAGACACACGAGACCCATGAAAGGTTACTTAAAATTGATAAATAATAATAATAATGATAATAATAAAAACGTAATTATTTCTGTAAATGCAGGCTACTATACCAGCTGCACCAACTAAAATTTGGTGAACGTCATGGACATGGACTTAATATGCAGGGTTCAACGCTAAGGTTTTTTTTCACTTGCCCGGTCGGGCAAGTTGGTCAGAGATCTACTTGCCCAAAGTCAGTTTTTACTTGCCCTATAAAAATTGTTTAATATAAGCGGCTATCAAATAACAAAGACTGCAGTTATTTTTATGTTATATAATCTTTATTCACACTGTATTTATTAATTAAAACAACATATGTCATGTATTGTAGCTTAATTCCTACACAAAAATGACAGTGTCAGGGCTTAAAGTGAAAAATTTGTCAATCGTTCTCCGTCTATAATTTTGCGCCCTACTTGAGCCATGCCCACCTCTATTTATTTTTCACCCCTCTCTCCAGTTCTGCTGTATTAACACCGGGTTTAATATATTTTGCTTCCATCTCTCTGCCCTGCTCTACTCTACTTCAACGCTACTTAGCTCTCTCTCTACTCTACCAGTAGACTACCACATCCACCTGTTGCACAAAACGCACACAGCAGTGTTTCCCCTAGGATGGAGTTGTAGCAGCGGAGGTGAAGCACACACATGAAAAATAATTTTCACATGCGTGAAACTTTTTTGTATGCTTGCAAAGCACAGCCTGCTGGGATGTTTCTATGTATCTACTGGCACCAGAAGGGCTCTTTAGGACTAAGTACATACAGTACATGTGTGCACAGTAATGAGCAGGTGAAATGTCTGTCTAGCTTACATATGAGGTGTCTCAAGATTTAGGAACATACAATTTTATTGAATATAATAAAAGTAAAAAGTCACATGACATGCTGCTGTTTTGTGCTATGACCTATTTAAGTTCTGGAAGTTGATATTTACGTGACAACGCCTGAACGCAACACAAGCTCATGAGTGCTGTGCTGAGCTGCTGTGCGAGCAGCTGTTTGTCTGTGCGTAACAGCAGTCTGTTGGTGTGCGAGCAGCTGTTTGTCTGTGCGTAACAGCAGTCTGTTGGTTATTTACACAGTGTCCATAACAAACTTTGTCAGCTGACAAACTGCACCGGGCTCTGGGTCAGGTTTGGTCAGGAAAATACGGCCCGAGCCGCTCTAGCGTGATCACCTGTGTGTGTGGCGGAACTCTGCCGTGCGCGATACAGAGAGCAGAGGAGAATTGTTAATGCGTAACCATGTAGAGACAGAAATGACACGATGACATAACACCATAAATAGCATATTGTTATGTTATTATATGAAGCGTCCGTCGCGCAAAATAATATCAATGGGGGCTGTGGGCAGGACATTGTTACACAGCGTGTGCTTGTGACTTCAGGCAGAGAGACCGTTGCATCAGAGCCGCAGGAGCACGTTTTGAAATACATTTATTTTATCAATTAGTTATTAACTTTTAGCAACTTGCCCGATTGGGCAAGTGAGTTGTTAGTTTACATGCCCGACCGTGAGTTTTACTTGCCCCGGGCAATCGGGCAATCCTTTTTGTTGAGCCCTGACATGGGACTCCCAATTGTCAGTAGAGCAGAGCTGTGTACACAGCTTTACAGCAGACGAGTATGTTTGTGTTTGAGTATGTGTTTTTTTTTGGTGTGGCATGTTTGATGTCACGGACAGGCCAGATAATAGACTAGTAAACAGTAGAAAGCAGCATGGAGGCCTGTGAAAACTTTACAGCAGTTACTTCTTTTTATATGTATCTCTTACTTATTCAGTCTCTCTTATAATATGGATCAATGTTTGAGCGCTGTTTGGGTTGAGACAGACGTTACTCTGTGGTAGTGCGTCATTGACCCGCATCACCCAGGTGTTGTGCTTCCAACACAGTCAACTGCTGGAGCTGATAAATAACTGTGACTACTGCAGAGTCATTTGACCCTGGTGTGAATGCTAATTGTAACCTTTCTCATGACATTAAAAGCCAGATGTTAGTGTGTGTTTTTTTGTGCAATGGAAAAGGGGCTTTATTTTGGCACACCTCTGCTGCACAGTGAATCAGTGTTTCAAACTGCATACTAAAAGGATGTTGTCTCTACTGCATTAAAAAAAACCCTTACAAACGGCCACTAACATCTGGCTGTTTAATGTAATGGGAAAGGTTACAGTCGGCATTCACACCCACAGTGATGGGTGGCAGTGATGGAAACGCAACACCTGGGGGAACATGCTATTTTTAGCCCTTTACTGGCGAGATGCAATGGGATCACCACAAAATACTGTCTATCTCCGCCTAAGCAGCGCTCAAACATCAATCCAAATTAGTCTGCACCAAGTGTGAAGAGAGACTGAATAAGTAAGAGAAATATAAAAAGTAACCACTGTAAAGTTTTCACAGGCCTCCATGCTGCTGAGGGATATCTAGGCACTGGTTAGATGGAGGGAAGTTTAACACAGTTCATTTATACCTACTGCCCACATCAATGTTAATTTGGTTGATGAGATATGACGAAAATTTTTCATCAACAACCTTTTTCCCTGACAAAAACGAGGACATAACAAGCTAAAAATAGATCTTAATAATAAAAACTAAGATAAAATCTTTGTTTCATTTTCGTTGATGAGACAAGACGTGACGAAAATGTTAATGGTGGACTATTGGACATTGAAAGGCAAGAAAGACCGTGCTTGAAGTTATCTTTAAGTGCCGCACAAGTGTTAGGCTGGTAAACTCTAGAAAATAGTCTGGCCAAGATGTTTCACTAGCCAGTAAAAACACTCACAGTGGAGCAGCGTCTGTCGTTGGTGCATGCTGTGAGCTGTAATTCAGCAGTAAATAATCAGCTGTGGTTGTCTGATTGTGGATGGTGGAGCTGCTGGATGGATTTGTGGAGATGGTTAGTTGCAGTGGTGGCTGTTAGCAGTTAGCTCCGCTTGTTAGCCACTGAACGGACTGCCGGACTTCACAGCTGATTCCCTGTCTAAAGAAGGTTTATGGGTTTGATGCTGTTTGACAGACAGGTAGGAGGCTCAGTTATCTGTGAGTGTAGCTGTGTTGTAAGTAAACAGTCCAAAAAATTAAAAAAATAAGATTTTTGTCTCAACATTAAGACTAAGGCCTCTAGTTTCCCGGCGAACCCCACGCAGAGCTAGTTTAGAGCAGCCCGAGGCGCTCACGTTGGTAGTTTGGCAGACCGAGGTGCGCTGAGATGGGTGTGGCGGCGCAGCAGGGGGAGGTGTCGACAGATCCAGCTTGGCGTAGTGACAGTTTAATGCCAAAAGGCTTTGCCGAAGGTGCGCTAAAAGCTCGCCAGCTGAAACAAGGTCTACTGTCAGCGCAGGCGGAGCGCAGCCGGTGTAAGTGGAAGTTTGGCTGACCGGCGGACAGTGCACACACGTCACCAAAACCTCACAGTAGGGCTGGGCGATAAATCGATTTTATCGATTAATTCGAATTTGTAATTTAGGCCGATTTGTTTTAATGAAAATCGAGTTTCTATTTAAAATCCGCCACCGCCACTCCACACTGGGCTCCCGTAGTTCAGAGTGGGCTCACCCATCCCCCCTGCGCGTTTGATACACAAACAACATGGCAGCGAGCGCTGAAGAACTCATTCTCAAGAAAGGGAACGAGTTCTTCAGCGCTTTTGGGTGCACACCTGTGTCTGTGTCTGTGCTCACCTGTGTCTGTGAGTTTTCCTTTAAGATATTCAAAGACATTTAGTTTTCATTCGTTTGTTTTTAATAAATCCAACAAGCAGGTTATAAAGTGTGCATTAATAAGGACATGAACGAAAAGATGAACAGACATCCACACACCCGTGCCATTCTGGACACACCGGACACGGAACCGAAGCGCAGCGCCCAGCAGCGGAGGCAGTTTTCAATCGGCGCTCATGTTAACCTATCTGACTGTCCACACAGGCCGCTGAGCAGAGCGGAGCGCCCGCGGAGGCAGGGCTTCAGTTCGGTGTCTGGTCTATTTTTCACACGAGCAGTAAAATACCGTGTTTATAATTTAAAATAACACAACAGTGCATAACCGAACACATTTTTCATTACCCTAATCACTTCATTACAATTTTAATTTTGTGTCAGACATAACTACATAAATAAAATGGTCAATAACAATATGCCAACAATAAGTGTTTATCCAACACGCTCAATACATGGATATGCAATGACAAATTGTAATTAACTTATTACGTTATAAAAAATGATTAAAATATGGCCTTACCCATGTTTAAAATGACCTGTTGAAGTGAAAAAACGAGTACTGATGGGAACAGACGAGTGGAGTCGATGTTTAACCGGCGCGGAGAGCGCAGGAGAAATGCGCTGCCTGTGTGGACAGTCAAGCGCCTGTGAGTACACTCGCAGGACTTCCGCGGCACTACGCGTCCGGTGTGTCCAGGGCTCAACGCTACGTGAAGCAGATGAATGACTTTTTCTCTGCAGTGTGAAAACGGCAGCCACTGGCTGTGCACTCCGCCGCCATGTGGGCAGGGGTGGTAATTGCAACCGGTCAAAATGACCGATGGCCTTCAGATTTTCCGGTCATTGTTGTAAAAAACCGGTCAATGACCGAGAATATCCGGTTAACGCGACCCCTGGTGTGATGTGAATCGACTGTGTAAAACCTACTCCACGCCTTCTCTCCTCCTTCTTTCCGACTTGCGCAGGTAGGAGGGACGGAGGTGGGAAAGAGGAGTAGCTGCACCAGTGCGCACGGTGTGCCAAACTTGCAAAATCCGCCTGGCCACACCCAGTTGGCAAAGCACAGGTGCGCTGCGCCTCCGCCTCGCCTGGTCTGCGAAACTAGAGGGCTAAATCTAGGGCTGGACGATAAATCGATTTTATCGATTAATTCAAATTTGTAGTTTAGGCCAATTTGTTTTAATGAAAATGGAGTTTCTGTTTAAAATCCGACACCACCGCTCCACGCTGGGCTCCCGTAGTTCAGAGTGGGCTCACCCCTCCCCCCCCGCGCGCTTAATACACAAACAACGTGGCAGCGAGCGAGGAAGAACTTGTTCTCAAGAAAGGGGACGAGTTCTTCAGTGCTTTTGTGTGCTCACCTGTGTCTGTGTCCTCACCTGTGTGTGTGTGTGTGTGTGTGTGTGTGTGTGTGTGTGTGTGTGTGTGTGCGCGCGCATCAGGGCCGAACTCCGCCGTGCGCGACACAGAGAGCAGAGGAGGATTTTAGACGCGCACCGTGTAGGGACACAAATGACATGCCGTTGTATAAATAAGATAAATAAGTCTTACCAACGCCAAGCTGGTAGACCCCCGAACCGTAGTAAAGGCACCTCCGAAGACCATTAGCTCTTTTAGCTTGTGTTAGCTCGTTGTGGCAACAACACATAAACAACGGGACTTCGTCTGTGTTAAAGAACGGCACTTTATTTTCAGCACTGCAGGGATGATGCACAGCCTCT
>NC_065516.1:5995341-6005714 GCF_006386435.1 Epinephelus moara
ACATAAGGGTATTTAGTTTGTTTAATAAAAGGACAAGGTATAGACCTGTTCTATAGGAAAGGTAACCTTAAATGACTTCTGTTGTGATCCAGTATGATGGTAGGGGAAACACCGCCGTATGATAAGAAAGGGGTCCGGTGGAAAGCGATCACAGATGCAGTCGCCATGTATATTGCAAGAGATATGGTGCTCATATACTGTAGAGTGTGCCAGTAAACCTGGAACTCCGTTAGCGCTTTTAGCACTTCCGACTACAAACCCTGTCGGGGACATTAAACGTCATCACCCCCGAACAGGCGAGAGTGCTGGCAGTCCGCCAATACAGCTTCTGATTTATCTTAAACAGTCCGATTTCCCCATTATACAATGTTTTTAAAATAAAGCGGCCGAAATCGGTTGAAAGCTTAGTGGCGGTGACGTCAAGAGTCATGCGACCGTGGAGTAGTCATGTAGTCCGTTAAAGCCTAACGTTAGCTTTTCACTTCTGGTGATTGTATTTAAGCTTCAAATGCGGTATGAAAGGTGTTCATATGTGAAGATTATCTCGCTGAACAAAACCTGTAAGTATCATAAACTTGTGTTAGCCACAGAGCTTATTTTCTGACATAATCCAAAACGCAATGCAAAAATCACATTCAC
The DNA here is from genome assembly GCF_006386435.1 of Epinephelus moara. NCBI lineage: Eukaryota > Metazoa > Chordata > Actinopteri > Perciformes > Serranidae > Epinephelus > Epinephelus moara. The sequence continues at coordinate 5,995,981 of NC_065516.1, forward strand.
TTTCTCTTCCGGGAACCAGCGCGATGCTTAACTTCCGGGTTTTGACGTCAGCCCTGGCACACTCTATATAGGCTACCGTGGAAAAGCTGGGGTTTATTCACATGCTGAAAGTTTTGGACCCCAGGTATGATACCAGGCCGCAAATATATATATAGTTTTTTAACTAGGAGGGGAAAAAATCGATTTAAATCGTGAATCGGATTTTTTGTGAAAAAATCAGAGATTTTTTTTTTTAGGCCATATTGCCCAGCCCTACCTAAATCTAAAATAGGTGTCAAAGTTAATACTGGCCCATGTTGTGATACAAAGCTGGTAAAAAATCAGCAAAATATCCCCTTAATACTGAGTGCGCTTCTGTTAAGGAAAGGTGTGCGGTTTGTACCACAAGACAAAATGAGAGCATAACTGTGAAATGCAATGTAGCACAATAATCATTTTATCTCAGTTATCTTGTTTTTGTAATCGTTGGAAACCAAAATTGTAATTGGATATAAAATTCAATGAATGGCCCAGCCCTACTTTATGGTCTGTATTCTTAACTCCTTTCATACATGTGAAAAAAAAAAGATTTGTGACTCAAGACAAATGCAGAAATCTGACAATAAACCTCAATAATGTGGCAGGGGATGATATGTAATCTATGTGTATAAAGCATTAATCCATGATCAGTGATTTTGTTTGTGCTCAGGAAGCCGTCGCTGAATTCATCTTTGTGTTAACTCTGCCTACCTGAAAAAAACAAAACAAAAACAAATGAGATTAACATAACACCAGCTGCTGTGTTTTTATAGGACTTAATCATGAATTTCTGTTTTTACTTAGTTTATCTTAAGTAGACTGGAGTAGAGAGGCAACCTTTACACACTGTAAGAATCACTGTCATATACTACCATGTTTAGATAAACTTTATATTTTATTTCACAGGACTTGTTGCCCTCCATCTCCTCTCTCATGGACACATATATCGATCTCTGCCATTCATTTGGGTAAGCTAAAATTTCCTGCAACTTTCCCAGCTCTCACTTCATGATGGAGTCATTTATCTATTAAAATTTGCCAAAGTGTACATAAAAAGTGATACATACAAGGTTCCCAGGGTCATGGAAAACCAGGAAAAGTCATAGAATTTTACAATCACATTTTCCTGGCCTGAAAAAGTAATGGAATTAGTGAAATTATCAAAAGTTTTGTTAAAATCGTGGAATATTGTAGTGTGTAATTAGGGACCTCGGCCGAAGGACGAAGTCCCTCTTGTTTCTGGTGCGTTTATTATTAGGGACCGAGCCCGAAGGACGAAGTCCCTCTTGTTCCTGTAACGTTTATTATTATTATTATTATTATTATTATTATTATTAGGGACCTCGGCTGAAGGGCGAGGACCCTATTGTTTTTGTAGCGTTTATTATTCTTTCTTTCTTTCTTTCTCCCGCCTCCTCTTTAAACTGGAATTTGACCCCCTAAACATGCTCCAAAACTCACCAAAATTGGCACGCATGTCAGGACTGGCGAAAAATTTTAGGAAATGAAAAAACTAATCCGAAAACCCATGACCTAAACCCAACAGGAAGTCAGCTATTTGCCTTTCAAAGTAAGATTTCACCTCAAAAATGCTCTTTTTCAAAATTCCTTAAAAAATCAACTCCTCCTACACCGTTTATCGTATGGGCTTCAAACTCGCACACAAGACAGATCAACTGGTCGTAATCAAATATTCTGTATAACTTTTTCATTACTCGAATGGTTTGGATTTTATGGCGTCTTCCAGGTGATGTCTTACAAAACCTCTTGACGATTTTTTGTGCCACCTAGACACACTAAAATGCCCGCTGTGACTGGTAGGAATCCCGTAGAAAAACCAAACCAACACTGGCTCATTCGTGTCATCAAGACCTACAAATCACGTGCTGTAACTACTGACCTAAATCCAACAGGAAGTGCGCTATTGCCCTTTCAGAGTAAGATGTGGTTTTTCACAAATTCTCTCTCTCAAAAAATATTTCCTCCTACACCATTTATCCTATCGGTTTCAAACTCGCACACATGACAGACCAAGCCCTGCTAAACAATTCCTCTGAACAACTTTGTCATTACTCGAACAGTTTGGATTTTATGCTGTGTTTAAGGTGACATGTCACAAAACCTCTGTACAATTTTTATGCCACATAGACACAGTAAAATGGCTGCTGTGGCCCATATGAATGCTGTAGAAAGATAAATCCAAAACTGGCTTCTTCAATTCCTTGAGACCTACAAATCACTCATTTACACCACTGGCCTAAATCCAACAGGAAATGAGTTAGTGCCTCTTAAATGTGACATGTCACAAAACCTCTTGACAATTTTTGCACTAAAATGGCTGTTGCGCCCGGGAAGAATGGTGTAGAAACATCAAACCTAAACTGGCTTCTCTGTCAACTCGAGACCTACAAATCACTCATTGACACCACTGACCTAAATCTAACAGGAAATGAGCTAGTGCCCCTGAAAGTTACATGAGCAAATGTGTCAGCTGTGAGCTAGACATTGTAAATGTCTCTCCCTCATCTGCCTGTCCCACTCAACTGCGTGTAATTAGCATAACAATGGCTTCACTCTGACAGACACAAGCATGTGTGTGTTGACAGGATAACATCGACCAAACTGACCAGCTCATGTGTCTTATTCCTACATTTTCCTAAATAAATGCCTGATAGCAAAAACATGTAAATACAAGATCTCCAGGTCAAACTCTTTTGCCTCATTTAGAATCTGAATTAAATCTGTAGCTACAACTGTGCTGCAGCACTCATGATTAAATACATGTAGTCCTGCTCAGTTTCTCCACTGACATTAACTAGTATATATTTGTGTCTGCCTGATGTTACTTATATCCTCACAGCAGCCGGTAGACATCAAGCACGCATCCACTAGGTCACATGATTTCAAATGAATATGGATGTGTTGTTTGATTGTCACACATGTCAAAGTTTAATTAGGTCACATGGCTAATGTCTACAACTTTCAAAATATAAGCTCACGCCACTTCATAAGAACCCTCTACATTTTTCAAATTGAGTTTGACAATGATTGCATTCATTTGTTGTACACTCAAGCTTTCAACAGGTCAAGAGGTTTTAAATTACTTTAAAAATGACCTTAAAAGTATTTCCATTTATTTTATCAATTTTATGTCTCTGAACCCAAGTGATTGACCTGGAGGGTTGCAGTAAATCACCTCATTTCAAGTACAAGTCAATAACAGTGTTACAAACATCAGGAAAGAATATACATTTTTGAGGAAATGTTACATTCATCAACACAGTAGCCTCATCAAACACCTTTCTTTTGATTTAAATGACAGAAAAATTAAATGCTGTCTTTTTGATGCATACAACATTATGTATACTTAGTGCAATCTGTAACTCCCTCTGCCACAAACAGGAAGTATCTAAACATGTGAGATATGTCATTCCACCACAGAAACAAGGATATGCAACTCACTCATGCACTACTGTGTAACTATGACCGATACAACTGATGCATCAGCCTGCTTCCTGCCATTAAAGCAACAGAATCTTCATTTTAATAGGAGATCCTAGGGACAATTTGTGCCACTCTGTTATTTTCGAGACATTTTGGCTGTGGTAAAGGAATATAGCTCAAATTTGCCAAAGAATATTCTTCTTTTTTTTAAAAAAACTTTTAGAATTGTTCTCTGAATTCCTACATTAGCCTAAATTGGATGAGCTACAAACAAACTGACGTATTAGTGCCTAGAGACAGAAACCGTCCCATTGAAAACCCTTAACAATGCATTTTTTTCCCCACATTACTCCTTACATAAACTAATGCATTCCTACGGTTTCATTTTGGACTACTGGCCTTTAACTTGTAATTTTTATATTTTCCCACTAGGAGGCGCCATTGTTTCACATTTTAAAGCAAAATTTCATCTTTTCACTGTGTTCTACAGTGCCCTGACTACATAACCAGAAGTGTGTGTTGCTATTGATGTTGGATAATTGTGAGTGACTAAAAAAGAAGTTGTGTATGGTTGCGTGTGTGTGTGTGTGTGTGTGTGTGTGTGTGTGTGTGTGTGGGTCTTCTTTTAGACGGCCACACTCAAGATTATAAACTACTTTAATCATGCAAAAGGAAGACTAGCAAGAATCAAAACAAAATTGTTGTAGTGCTCACTGCAACCATAGTTTTAAGTATGAGCAGCAGTACAGGAGAAATCATTTTTCAGGATGTTGATTTTTCATTTTCATTTTTTCAGCTGAGTAAATCCTGCAGCATGTAGGGGCCTCGAAATACCAGCATGGTCATAACACACTGGCAAATTATTGAACTGCAGGCTTACATGGGCCTGCTTACTTCAGCCTGTGTATACAGGTCCAAATATGAACCAACCCTCAGTCTCTATATAGTGTTGGCTGAAAGAAGCCTCGTGAGGCTTTTTCTTTATTTTCTGAGCCCACTAGATGGTGCTCTTGATTTAATGAGAGGGGCTCACAGAATGGCAATTCACTGTGATTAAAACCTTTTGTTGAACAAAAAGCGCCATTTATTGGGCCAAGAAAATAAAAAAATGATTCATGAAGCTTCATTCAACCATCACTACCTCTAAAGTGAGAAATCAGTGCAAAGCATTTTGTGGGCTACAATGTACACATACTGGCATTTAAAGGGTTAAATTCCGAAAAATATAATTAATGATTGATATGTATATTTCAGGCTGAATAGTTTTAAAAGATTAACTTGTTTAATGTAGAACAGTATGTATATAATATTTTTTACAGCAGTTTTAGAAAGGCTTGTCCTCAGGACCTCAATGTGAGTTTTTTTTTTTTAAATCTGGCACTGCAAAAAAGAATAAATAAATAACAATGCATCAAAATCAATGTTGCTGTCAATCGTTGACCAAGCTCAGAACCTAATAATATGAACAATCAAATTCTCCTTGAATTAATTTTGTGGAAGTTATTTCATTTTTCTGTTTATTTTTTCTATAAAAAAAAACAGTGGAGCCATGTAAACAAACTGGCCATTAAAGGCTTAAAATCCTCAAAAAATAATTAATATTTCATATGTATATTTCAGGCTGAAGTAGTTCATTCACCTAGCTCAGGGCCTAATAACAACTATTAAATTCTCCTTGACATGTATTTTATGGAAATTATTTCAAATTTTTTCCCCCCTATAAAAACAGTAGAGCTATGAAACAAACCATTAAACAATTAAAATCCTCAAAACATAGTTAATATTTATATGTATATTTCATGCTACAGTAGTTCTAAAAGATTGACTTGTTCAAAGTGGCAAAAATATTAATATATTATATTTTTACAGCAGTTTTTTGGAAAGGTGATATTTTCTGTCTATAGGGACTTGTACATTATTTTACTGAAAAAATTAAACACCACCTACAGTATATACCACCGTTTTCCATCTGTCACATACTACTACAACCTTTAATACTGATAACTCTGTTGCTACATTTATGATCATGACTGTTAATTACATACTGTATTGTTATCCAGTTAAAATTTATATTATGTACATATATATTCATGTACTTACATCACAATGTGTTACACACAAAACAGGAGTACTGTCACAACAGGCCTTTGTCTTTTACAATACATGGGGTACACTTCAATTCTTAACAGCATGACAAACACCATGTTGTTGTTCACATTATATAATTTCTTTATCATGACAGTGTATTACATTTAAATGTGGATGTTGCATTCTTTTGACATAGCTTGTTTTATCAACATTTTGCCTCTCACAAATAATTCAAAATCTCTACGTGAGCTGGAAGGCAAAAAAGCGTGAAGCCGAGGTCACGACAATGCTGCTAGCAGCTTTAATTTAAATTGTTAGTTATCTTCCATTGATAACTTTCCACACAATGCAACGTAACGGCAAATTTATTTTCTGGAGCTGACAATGTAATGTAGTTTGTAATATGTGTCGATGTGTGACAATGTTTTGTTTACTATCACGTGTTCTTTCATTTTCTCCCTGCGTTCTGTTGCTCTCTTTATGTATGCCTGCTGGTGAAAATGATGTTTGAGTAGAGTTTAAATCCAGTTTGTTTGAAAAACACCAGGCAAGAAGAGCAAGGAAAAAAAATATTATGGGTCCTTGAAAAGTTATGGAAAAGTTTTGAATGTTGATGATGAAAATATGTGGACACCCTGTACATATTTCCAAACAATTAGCTTTGAAACATTAATGAATTACTGCAAAAATAGCTCAAAGATTTTGTAATGGTTAATTCAGTGAAAACAAGCTAATCATTCAGGTGGAGCTGTTAACTTCAACAAATTGTTTTACAGGTGCTGTCAGTATTAACATGCAGCTGCTACCAGCTACATGCTCTCTTTCATTGACAAATGAATATGTGCTTAAATCAAGGCCTATTTCATTATGATATTTGGTCTGTAGTGTTAGGACAGTCTTCATTTTGCTTCTTAAATTTGTTGAATGCAAGTCAAACAGTGTCACGAAAACAAAGCCTGATTTACTTTAAGCCTAAAAAGTTAGCCACCCCCAGGCTAACTCAGAGCCATGCATATCTTTGGCTCTGATGCAGTTGCCTGCCTCTGTCTGCAGTCCCTACTCTGTAGCCTTGTTCAGTGTCCTGCCCACAGCACTATCTGACTGGTTACACATCATGAGTAATAGTCTATCAACACTGACGGCTGCCGTGCCACAGACTGTGAGCAAAGAGGAACACAGACTGGAGGAGCTCCAGTGAGCGAGAGGAGCTGTGTGTTGAATGTAAAGGCCTTTGCATACTGAGTGCCTTTTTATGCCTCCATGTTGGCGATTGCCATGGTCGGAGGAAATGTTTTCAGGTGTTCCAGCCATCTGTCCATCTGTCTGTCCGTCCATCTTATCCTTGTGAACACGATATTTCAAGAACGCCTCAAAGGGATGTCTTCAAATTTGGCGCAAATGTCTACTTGGATTCAACAATGAACTGATAAGTTCTTGGTGGTCATAGGTCAAAGGTCACTGTGGCCTTGTCTGTCTCATTTTTGTAAATGCTATATTTCAAGAACACCGTGAGGGAGTTTCTTAAAAATTGACACAAACGTCCACTTGGACTGAAGAATAAACTGAATTTTGTGGTCAAAGGTCAAAGATCAAGGTCGGTCACCAAATATGTTTTTGACCATAACTCAAGAATTCATATGCTAATTGTGACAAAATGTCACACAAATGTCTAATCAAGCAGCAACCTCCAGGGCTGACAAGTGAAGCCAATGCGGAAGTGCCACAAAGTGCAATTCATCGACTGGCCACTTGGGGCTGGTTGCAAAACAGAGCAAATCCCCATAGACTCCCATGTTAAAATGCCCAACTTTACAGCTAAAATAAACATGTTTACAGCCCGGTACAAAAAACTGTTTTTTATCATTCGTGACAGCAGTACGAGGGGTACATGTTTTTATTACAATCCTGTTTAAATGTTATTAAGGCTTAAAGTTCTGCATAATTAAGGGCATGGCCACTATGACTGACGGGCTATCAGCTAGATCTCACTGTACGCCACTCAATTTGACCTCCTTGTTGTGTTTTAAGGTGTCAGAGCAGGCTGGCCGGAGCCTTTTTTGTACAAATATCAGACAAAGGGTAGCTCCCACCTGTACAGATGTGCAGGTCAATCATGCAGCAGATTTCACAAGGGTTTGGAGATGTGTAGGTGGGGGGGTTTCAATTCAATTCAATTTTATTTATAAAGCCCAATATCACAAATCACAATTTGCCTCACAGGGCTTTACAGCATACGACATCCCTCTGTCCTTTGGACCCTCACAGCGGATAAGGAAAAACTCCCAAAAAAAAACCCTTTAACGGGGAAAACCGGGTTTGTGTTTCATGTTATGTGTTTTATGTCATGCTAGGGTCAACACAGCTTATGGATGGAAACTACTGTATATCTGCTTTTTTTTTTTTTTTTTTAAACTTTTATTTAATGAGGTGGGTTTTGCTATTTCTCTTGGTATGTTTGGTACATTCCCACCTGGCAGGCTCGAAAATAGGCCTAACTAATGATGGACTTCAAATTTTTAACATGGAATGTCAGAGGGATTCATCAGCTGACTAAAAGAGGCAGTGTTTCATCATATTTGAATAACCATCAATTTAATATCTGTTTTTTTGCAGGAAACACGTGAGAAAAATCGAGAATACGAAACCTGAGCTTGAGTGGGGAGGACCAACTTTTTCTCAGCATTTAATTCTAGATCTAGGGGCTATCTATTGATTTTGATAGATAAGGGAGGCCCTTTTAAACCAGAAGAAATAGAGACAGACCCAAATGGTCGTTTTGTTTTGGGTTAAAGGCTGCCTTTCTCAGGATGAATTTGTTTTGTTAAATAGTTACTGCCTCGATCATGATGACCCCGAGTTTATAAATTATTTGACATTGAAATTGTCTTCATTTAGAGGGTTTAGAGGGTTGGAACAGTAGTACCATTGCCAATAGTAGGATAGTTAGTGGACTAAAACTGTACATTAGTAGTTCAGGTAGCACGTTGAAAGGCAGATAGTTAAAGTCATTGCCTTACAGAAGCTCAGTGTTAGTAAGCATGGTCCGACATTAACGGTTGCCCGAATGCCCGAGGCAAGTAAAAATAGCCGGCGGGCCAGCAGACCCTGCGCAGACATGCCCGATCGGGCAAGCAGCACCGACTTTTTTTTTTTTTTTTTCTAAGCGCAGGACAGGAATTATACCACGGCCAAACGGCCAGTGCTGTAATCCCCCTCCTACCCATACGGCCAGTGTAGCATGTCCTGCTTTTTTTAACATTAACATGACAGACAGCAAGGCTACGGCTAACAACACATATATTGTTTTGTCTTCATTCAATGTAGTTAGCACATATTGTTATTGCGCCGTTGGTTTTGGCCTTGGTGCCCCACATTTTGGCCGTGATGCCCCAATAAATTTGTATTTATCAAAGGCCAAAGTGGCCTTGTCCTAAAAATGACTTAATTCCAGGCCTGTAATCGTCTATTTCCTCTCCTGTTTCTGTCCTCGGAGGGGCCAGTTGCAGTGTGCTGCTTTTTTATGTGCTGCTCCCTCCATTGGCTGAGCATCTCTGCTGATGTAAGATATAAATCATGAGCGAAAATATGCACCACACAGCCAGAAAAAGAACCTCTTAAGCAGGGCAAGTAAGAATTTAGATGGGGCAAGTAGATTTGAGAAGTACTTGCCTGGTAGGGCAAGTAGGAAAAAACCTTAATGTTGGACCCTGATAAGTTTTCCAACTTTTGCCAAGAGGGAACTTTAGATATTGGTGCCTAGATTATGTTCACCGAGTTTCATACAGATCGGTCAAACTTCCTAGGAAGACATCGATTTTAAAGGGATAGTGCACCCGAAAATGAAAATTCAGCCATTATCTACTCACCTGTATGCCGACGGAGGCCCTGGTGAAGTTTTAGAGTCCTCACATATCTTGCGGAGATCGACGGGGGGAACGGGGAGCACACCTAATGGCAGACGGCGCCCCAGACTAACGAAGTGTGCTGCAGCCGCGACATAAAAAGTTGTTTCTGTTGAAAAACGTCATATGAACTCTGTTTTTAGCCTCACTGTAGCCTGTAGCTCTGACTGCTTCTCTGTGCTCCGCGTTCACGTGTGCGCGCTCAGGGTGATCGGTGATGCACGGTCTCTGAAGAGCAACAGTCTCGTCAGTACTGATATCCAGATTCTCAAGAGGGATCCC
>NC_065516.1:6005822-6024840 GCF_006386435.1 Epinephelus moara
TCTGAGCAGCAAAGACTTTCCTCACCCGTTGGCATTGCTTTGCATTTGAAACAACTACACCACCAGGTTTCCAGTGCTCGACTCCGGTATTCTGCGGCTGGCTGAGGGTTAGGCTCATGAGCTGCGGCGGCTGCGTCGTACGGTAGCCTGAATTCCGTTTGTATACTCGGGCTCAAACAAATACGGCTCAACAAAGAAATGCTGTTCCTCCTCAATTGCAGAGTCTTCAGACATGTTGGGCTGTCCTTTGCTAAAAGACCGTAGTGCAAATTATCTTTTAGCGACTGTGGCTACCGTTGTCTCCCCCTGCGGTGCACGTGTCACGTGATATAAACACGGGTGAGCAAAGCTCATGCTTTCGCTGGTCTTGCGCAGGCGCGCACACGTGAACGCGGAGCACAGAGAAGCAGTCAGAGCTACAGGCTACAGTGAGGCTAAAAACAGAGTTCATATGATGTTTTTCAACAGAAACAACTTTTTATGTCGCGGCTGCAGCACACTTCGATCACTATGGATGAGCAGTATGGAGATACTATGTGGATTCAATTTTGTGTTCTTGGACGTTAGTCTGGGGCACCGTCTGCCATTAGGTGTCTATCCGCTCCGCCCGCCAGTCTCCGCAAGGGATGTGAGCGCTCTAAAACTTCACCAGGGCCTCCGTCGGCATATGGGTGAGTAGAAAATGGCTGAATTTTCATTTTTGGGTGCACTATCCCTTTAAGTGTTTTTCAAAAAATTCAAAATGGCGGAAAATCGAAATAACCGGAAGTTATGGGTTCTTGAGGCAAATTTGTTCCTCATGAGGAGAGGCATCTCTGTGCAAAGTTCATGTCTCTACGACATATGGGGCATGAGATATGCCCATTCAAAGTTTGCAATTTCAGTCGGTTGCTATAGCACTCACTTTGGCCAATTGATGTAATATTGCTTCATTCGCATCCTCCCATTACCCTTTACCACTGTGCCAAATTTCACATGGATTGACCAAGTCAGTGAGGAGAAAAACGTGGAACAGACACACCCACACACACACCCACAGACAGACAGAGTTTTCGTCATTATATAGTAAGATAAACCTACCTTTATCGGCATCAGCTGAGATGATGTCTGTTTGATGTGGATGCATGTATTAACGCACGTGCCACTGCTCGGCTACAGCTGATGTCCGTTTGATGTTGGTTCAGACTTCCCTTTTTATTATAGTGTAGCTGGCTGTTCTGGTGTTTCTGTCGAGCAAGCTCGTCCCTGTGTGTCTCTGTTGGCATAACGACTGACCCTGCTTAACAATTGACCCCGGTCTCCCCTAGCTACACTCACGAACACACAGACACACAAAGTTGAGGGGCATGGGGCAACTTCCCACACGCACATACACCTACACAACATGGCAATTGGTTAGCTTGTAAATGTGACATCAATGTGCACGTTTTAGCAGTGTAAATATAATTAAGTAATTAATAAGCCTACCTTTATCGGCTGTGTCTGAGATGATGTCTGTTTGAGGTGGATGCATATGTTGGGATTCACAGGACCACAGATGATTTGTCATTTGGTAAAATCTAAACTGGACATTTAAAGGCTTCCTTCTCTGCATGCTCTTTGTTCTCCAAACAAAGACAGCTATTTGACACCCATCTCCAGGATGTCTCACCTCACACCTCGGTGAGACTCAAGTCTCAACTTGATTGGACAGGACTTTTACTTGATTGGACAGGACTTTTACAGTGACGTGTGACTCTGTGATGTCACAGGCATCTGCAGAAGGTCTGCTCCCTTCAGACAGTCCTGCTCTCTTACTCAGAAACTGCGGAGCAGCCCACACTTCTTTCCTGCTGGGCCTGGAACAGCCCAGATGCTCAGGCCCTTGCTCCTTGCCCTGAACCATCAAAGGTGGGGCAATTTCTGTCAGACTCTCTTTCCTGGACCACGACTTGCCCACGCTCAAGGCTGAGGCAAACCTGAACCAGAGAAGTTAGACTTGCAAACACAAGGTTTGCAACTAGCTTTCTAGCAACAAAGAGAACCAAATGAGTTAGCACCCAGCGTCTAACTCTGTAAAGACCTCCAGCGACCAGCTTCCTCAGAGTTCCACTTTTGGAACAAAGGACAAACCAAGATTGCATCTGGAAAAACAGCTCTTTCTGGCCTTCTTCCACCGGCTAACAAAGCAGCACACCACCAAGTGTCTCTTTCTTCCATCCACTCAAGGATCAGTAACCTAACAACTGGGCATAGTGTTATCACTGTCTTTACAGGCTAAGCAAGACTGTTTAACTTGTTGTATGTGATTCAATGTTGTCATTGAGTTATTGTTGTGATTGTTTGCAGTTAGGTCATTGATTAGTTGGCTTCGCCAAAGCTAAGTGTTTAGTTTGCTAATACTGTTCACAGACAGATTCTTGCACACAAGTAAACAATCTCTGCACTAATCCACACTGTTTGCATCACAAATCACAATCACATAGACTCATCAACAAATAGGCTTTCTACAGAGCTACACCCAGAGAGGCATTTCAAAGTTCTTTTCTTTTCCTTTGTCTTTGTCCTGACCACATGGTCAGACAAACACCTCCCCCAACCTGAAGCCAGCTTTGATTCAACCATCTTGTAGTTCTCTGTTGTCAGCCATTTTGTTTTGTAGGCCGAACGGCTCTTTGATCACCACACCTGCCTTTGCCTTTCTCCCTCTCTCTCGCGCACACACACACACACACACACACACACACACACACACACACACCAAGCTTGTATATAGTTAGTTAGAATTTGTGTGTTTGGTTTTGCTTTGCTTTGCTTACTTTGTGAATGAATATAATTCTTTGGAATCATACCTGCTGTCTGTTTAATGTTGCAAAAGACTGAATCAATAGTCAACCTCTGCTGCGTCAAGAACTCCAAAATCCTTCGGGCTTTACTGTTAATTTTGGTTATTGTCATTAATTTAATTATTAATCAAAACTCCAAATTAATAGTTAAAGAAGCAACAGACGGCATTTTTGCCTATATATACTATTATGTAAATAATGTGGGTTGCACAGGGTAGTATACACAGTAAAATCAGACTATCAGCGTTTACATAGGTTTACAATGGCTTTGCAATCTTTGCAATGAGCTTCTACCACCGGTGCCAAAATTTCGCGGAAAAAATCTGCTTTACGGCAGGAAATACGTTATGTATTGCCAAACTGGTTGGTCAGCCAATCAGGGACTGGAGCTGGTCCTTATGAGGAACTGGCCAGGGCATGAGATAGTTGAGTCAGGAGCACAATGGCAGACGGACAAAGTTTGGAGACAAGTGAAAAACGGCCTCCCAAAATAAAACAAGCTAATCTGTCTGAGGAGGTGAGGATGCACAAAAAGGAGAGTGATAAAAGAAGAGGAAAAACAAGAGTAAACCTCAGTCAGGCGTTCAAGAGATGGAGGGGGCTCCGTGACCAAAGAGGCTCAAGATGGCTCAGTAAGTAATACGGCCAAATGTTAGCTAATGTTAGCCGAGAGAGGACTGTACTGTACTGGCTGCTAGTTAATTCCTAGCTGGCCAGCATCGCAAATCGCCGCGACCAGGGACCAGGTAGCGAGTGTTGGTCGGCTGACATCCTCGTTGCCATTCTACGGCAGCCCTCGGACAGTGATTACCCCCCACCCCCCGGCCGCCGCAGCTACCCGAGGTGCTCCAACCGGGAGAAGTGGAGTAAAATCCTCTCCTCCCCTCCCGTTTGTCTGGTGAACGTCTCTCCTCTGTCAATACACTCTGCCAGCAGTTTAATAATATTGATGCCAGTTCTAACATTTGAATGTTTTAGTAGTAAGCCATGTTCTAAGCGGGATAATGTATAGTGAGCCGGTGACTGTTGAAAAATAACTCCGCTGCGCGTCGGGGTTCCATTCCCCTGTCGGGAGTTATTTTTCAACAGTCACCGGCTCACTATACATTATCCCTTACGTGTCTACTGTTGTTTGTACTGATACTGTACATATTGGTATAATTTACTGTGAGTTGTTTGTACTGGTACTGTGCATTCTGGTATAATTATTTGCATTACTATTTGTTTTTTCTTCAGATAAATCTGATAATTGTTGCTCGGTCTCTTTACTCATTTATTTAGTAGAGTGTCCACACACCTTCTCATTCTACATATACATAGAGGTATACTGGTGGCTTTACAGCCTACATTTTATTGATTATCTCTGATCCCCACGCTCAATTTGGTCTTTGCGACAGTGCGAGCAACACTGCTGACGCTAGGTGGCGCCAAGCAAAAAAAAACCTGAATCCTATCTGTTGCCTCTTTAATAGTTTAGCATATTTTATGAGACTGATATCTTTAACTGGCTATCATTTTCCCTTTCCGGGAATGGTGCCCCACGAGGTGATTTAATGTTAATTAAGTCACATTATTTAACATAATTATTAATTATTATTAATAATTATTAATTATTTCCTACAGCCAATTTACAACAATAATGGTGTCCCCTTGGTGAGGCCTAATATTGTTGTTCCCAACATAATTGGTGCCTCAGTGTGACACCTATAAATGTTGATCCCTACATAATTGGTGCCTCCATGTGACACCCTAATTTATGTTCCCTACATAATTGTTGCCTCCGTGTGACGCCTAATTTATGTTCTCTACATATATGATCCATTGTGATCCACCATGTCTAAACCAAAGGGTTTTTCACTTTTACTATAATTCAAAACGTATCCACCCTGTAAAACCTGAATGACCGGACCGAATTTGGTGCCATTCATCTGGACTGTGGAGAAGGGATACTGCATGGATAACATCTTGATTTCTTAAATGGGTTGTGATTATGATGCCAGAAAACCACTTTAAGTTCATCTTCCTCTGATAAAAGGACAGACCAAGTTTTACCAGTTTGTTTATTACTCTATGTCCTTAGTATGCAGAGGTTCAGTTTCCTAACTTTTATTTATTTATTTTTTCCAAGATTAATTTTTGGGGCTTTTGCCTTTAATGTACAGGACAGAGTGAAATGGGGTGAGAGAGAGATGGGGGGTGACACGCAGCAAATGGTTGCAAGCCGGAGTCGAACTTGTGACTACTGCAGCGAGGCTGTCCTTAGATAGCTGATAGAAGTAGTAACATTTTAAAAAACATAATTTTAAAAAGGTTAAACTGAAATCAAGTGATGGATCAACTGGAGCACAGTATCCACCTTCACAGGTGAAGGTATTTCCAAATTTAACATCAAAAGGGTCTTCATTAGGAAACAGCTGGAAATGGCCAAACCAGAAGTGCACCCAGGAGCAAAATGTGAATCTTGTAATAGATGTGCACTGAGTATTCATTACGCATACTAACTCTGTTGTGTGTAATGAAGATTTGACAATGAGATTTTAATTCCAACCTGCCTACAAGATTCAAATTACAGTAATAACTGAAAAAAGGGTTAAATGCCTTTGTAATTTGTGATGATTTTCTTTTTCATTGAATTTTAAATAAACCCACTGTGGTTAAACAGTACTGAGTGCATTTGTCATTAACTACAGAACACGCTTGTCTGGTTTATTTCAGATTGACCATATGCCTCATAATGAATCTAAGCGGACACTTTGGTGAATTAGTGTTTTACGTACAGTGTCATAATAAATGTCAGAAAGAAATACTCCAGAAAGCACAAGCTGTAATATCTGTTGTTCATCCTTCATTGTCAAATGTTCAAGGATAGCAACATTTGTTCTCGCATTTTCGTTGCTGATTAAAGCTAACATAGACTAACACTGTAATTAATTACAAATTCTAGCAACACCATCAATGTGTTTCTGCATTATTACAATACTATACATGCTGGCTATTGTTTAAATTTAGACCAGTTATGCACCATAAAAACCATAAACAAACTTAGGGCATGATCTTCATTAATCTCTTTATTGAAAATTGAAAACTGCTTTAATTTTGACAGTGTCGTTATTCATCAACAACACCATGAACACATATAAAACAATGTGATAAACGGAATTGATTAAATAATGTGATAGTACAGCTGTGGATCAAGGAAAAGGTGAACTTAACTGTTACAAGCTGGTAATACTGAACAGTGTATATCATTATAGCAGTCATGCTAATCACACACTTTAACATGAACTGCCACACGTTAACGTTAACTTCAGCTAAGTGATTTAGTGCTGCAAGCCAGGTGCAGTGTTGAGTCATGTTGTGTAAGTGGACGTGCGTAGTATCCTCTGGCTCCCTCAGTCAGATCCACCCCTCACTCCTCCACAGCTCCACCCCGTAATTTGCATGTCTGGCTCCACAAATCCAAGATGGTGACGGCCAAAATGTCAAACTCGAGGCTTGAAAACGGCAGTCCATAAACGGGTGACGTCACAGTGGCTAAGTCCATTATTTTTACAGTCTATGTGTATAATAGAATAAAATGATGAAGTGTCTGACATTTGGCACTGTGGCTGAAGGGACTGAGCTCCCTCTTTGTCTCCACACTGTCACTCTCCTCCATCATCAGTATTCACCTGAATGTTACTCTCTGACCTGTAGAGAGTAGGCTTTCTGAGTTATGAAATGATTCTGCGTGCCCTGTTCCTCTTTCTTGTCGTGAATGTGTCTCACCGCCACATTTTGTTCACTGCTTCTTGGTCAAATAGCTCTCTACAGGCTTTTGATGGATGTAGAAAATGGAAAATCAAACCTGTTAATGACAGATCAAAGTTTCTGAGTTAGTGTGGAAAAATAATTGAGATGGTAATTTTCAGTACAACAGCATTCCCTCCTTAATTACAATTGTGGAGATATGTAAATATGGGAAACTTGTTTATATCTGCTGTCACTTTTAGCCATAACTGTAATGTTTAAAGATATGTTGTTAAACATGGAGGTCTGACCTCTCTGACGTTTTTACTGTGATAAACTGAAATACTTTTTTGCTTTGCTAGCCTCTGTGATAAACCCAACCTACCGGCACAGAAGCTAAACAATGTACTGTTGTGGATGGGGTTGCAGCAAAATGTGTTTTTTCACCTAAAATAATCCATATCAGTGTAAGAGTGCACTATATTTGAATATTTGTTCAGCTTTACCTTACACATTAACAAATCGAGGCAGCGGTAGACCAGCATCTCAGTGGCCTGCTAAGTTAAATGACTGGTGGCTTTGACATAACAGCTTCAGGTCCCCAGCGGAAAAGGCTAGGTGACAGCAAGGTAAAGCAATGAAAATATCGGAGGTTGTTGTAAATAAACATTGTGATTCAGTCTGGAACAGAAGATATAAATTACACCACATCATATTGTTTTTAACTGAAACACAGAGCACTGATAAAAGGAATGAAATGAAATTAATTACATTAAAACAAGTGAATTCTCAAATTTAAAGTTTGCTAATAATGAAATAAAACCGGAATAGTTCTCATTTACTGTTCCTCTAATATGGTGGCAGGTGGTTACATAGTGTTGAGCTGAATGTGTCATCAGTTCATCATATGTTGTCAGTGCTGCTGTAACCGGGTGGAAGACTCTTTCTGACAGTTCATACTGCGGGCAGAAGAGGTCTCTCTTTATGTTAGTGCTCAGTGTGTACAGATTCTCTCTTCTCTGGGCTTCCAGTCCTTATGATAACAACCTGTTTCAATCTCTAGTTTATGGTTGCTAGGTCTGTACATTATTAAGGTGAGACATGGCAGACAAAAACATTGATTTTTCATGCAGTGGTCAATTTTGATTTATTTTATTACATTTTGTCTACTTGTATTATGTTACGTTATGTAAATTTTTGAATGCTGTTTTCTCAAAATGAGTTTTTTTGTCATACTCCAAGTCGAACATCTCAGAACATCTCAGCCTCTGTAGCACCTATGTACACCAAACTTTCCAGTTATACACCTAGCTATATTCTTAAGATATTTACAGAGGGATTTGTTAATAAATCATTCCTAGCCTGATTTATGTGAAATTTTATTCCCAAAAATATGGCGAAAATTGATTTTTTTAAGGCTATGGACATTATATTTTGATTTTATAAAAGCAGATATCCTTAAATCCCTCTGTATTTTTTTTCAAATTATATGTTAACAAAATGAAAAAAGAATTTTGCACCTGACTTTATCAGATGTTCAGATTTGTCTTCCTAAAATATATGCAAATTAACGCATATTTAAGGAGATAATGACTAATTTGCATAATTAAACATTAGAATTTTAAAAACTTGTAGTACATTTTTTTTCATATTATTGTAAGTAATCAACTGGGGAAGTTTCATGATGATATCTATTATTTTAAAATTTTACCCTATTCACCTGCAGTGTCTCGCCTTAATATGTGTTTCTGTTTGGAGTTTTTAATCCAGTTCTGTACTGTTCTGTACTGCCCCTAGATCTATACGCCTTATTCCATCCCTTGAGCAACATCTGTACTTCCCTATTCATCCATTGATTGCCACTAGGGAACTTACATATCTGTTTGCTTTGCTTGTCAATTACTGTTGAGTAAGTGCACCATTCATTGTGTGTATAAATGCACAGTCCTCCTCCACTAGTCTTGCTGGAGTTGTTGTGTCTATCACTACAATGTGTCCCACAGCAGCTAGCTCGATTGTCTCATCCGGCGTTGATGCACTGAGCCGTGTCTCTGTTATTACTGCTACACAGCTGTCTCAAAGTTTCCCAGTGGCATGAAAATCCAGTCTCAAGTCATCCCTTTTGTTCGAAAGCAGTGGGCATTTGCAAGGTAAAGACTGGGTAGAACAAGTTTGAGAGGGGCTTTCCTCAGCGGTAAGTGAGTACCTGTTCTGCATCCCCAATTTCTAATTGTCTAATTGTCTCTCCGTCTATGGTGTCAATTCTGATTATTAGCTTGGGTCTCACTGAAGTTGGTCTCCTCAGTAGTGCCACCTGTAGACCTCTCACTACATACATTTTCTCTGTGGTGCTCCTCTCTCCACATGAGTGTTTCTGCAGCTGACCCCAAACCAATCAGTTTCGTTCCACCAGGACCATAGAGTAGTTTTTGTGCCTTTTCTAGTTTTTCATTTCTGTGCATGATTCCTTTAAACACCTGCTCAGAAATGGCTGTACCATCGGCCCCCATATCAAGTTAGAATGTTACCTTACTGCCTCTTAAATTGATGCCATGGTTTCTCACCAGAAGCCATCTCTCTGAGACACAGTCCATCCATGTCCTCAGATACCTCATTCACTGTGCTGTTTGACCTGCAGACTGTCCTCTTTTGCCACAGTTGTGGTATTCTGCACTCTTAGCGGAGCACTGAGATGCTGAATGAGAGGGTGATTTACCCAATTTGGGTTATGCTTTGTGTTCCACTCGCTTTATTTCCTCTCACTGTCTCACCATTGTGATAGCTTTTGTGAAGGTCTTTGTTAAGCTACATCCTCTCTGACAATGAAGAATCTTTAAGCCCCTCTACTGTTCTGTCCTTCAAAAGTTTATTGTTCAGTTTTCCACACTGAAAGATCTCTGCCAGTGCGTACAGTGCTGTAATGAACGAGTCCAATGTTTCAGTAGGCTGCTGCACTCTCTTGTTGAACTCAGCCTGTTCATAAATCACATTTTTCTTTGCAGCAAAATATTTATCAAATCATTTTCTAACTGCATCATATTGCAGGCGCTGTTGGCTCGTTAATTTGAGCCTTCTTAGCACATCATCAGCCTCTTCTCCCATGCAGTAAACAACCGTATCGACTTGGTTAGCTTCAGAGGAATTGTTCAAATTACTTGCCAGTCTGAAATGCTTAAAACACCTTATCCAGTTCTCCCACTCATATTTCTTTGAGAAGTCAAAGGGCTTTAGCGGTTTAATAGTGAAAGTCACCACCGGAGGTGCTGTATTTCCCAGCCAGTGTCCCTCCGTGTGTGCCACTGCTTTGCCCCCATGTTTTTTTCTTTTTCTGGAGACCAGGTCGCTAGCAGTGCAGACTTTCCTCCGGTCTGTCAATCAACGCAGCATTTAGCTCAGAAGAGTGAAGTGCTTGTAGACAATAAGGAGCTCTGCTCTTCTCATTTCGGGGGCTAGAGGGTTAACATCATGGAGTTCTGATGGCCTTTCATGTCATGTGATTCTTGTTAAGTCACTTCATATGCACGAAGGTGTTCTCAAAAACCACGACTGGTAATTCTTACAGTCGCATAAAATAACATAAAACTTGTTCGTTGCCAAGTATTATATCCAAATCTGAACTGGGGTAACCCCCCATTCACTGTAATGAACACTAACATGGCAATGACATAGTAAATGCTGTCTATAATTTTTGAAGTGTGGTACAATGTGCTGCTGTTTGTTATCTGATGTCTAACACTCTGGGCTTTTGGTGTAAAAGTGTTTCTAAAACTCATTTTTCACAAAACATTTCTCCAGTGAGGACTTGAAGTCATTGGGTAATCACAGATGATAGGCCATCAGTTGCTACTAATGTTTGTAAGCAAGCCTTTAGGGAAGTCTTGTTGAGGTCGGAATGTGTGGACAGTTAAATCAATCAACAACCAGACACCATAGATTACCAGAGCCATCTGGAAACATGGACAATTACAAAGCAGCAGCCAACAAAGACACAAAAAAGGACTAAATTACAGCGAAAAAGTTAAAGCCACTACAAGGAACTTTTAACTGGATATGCAAAAGTCTCTCGTTTCTGCTGATGTCTGTGCGTGACCTACAACAGCAAATGAGACATTGGTGTGAAGATAAGCTATTTCTATATAGTGTATATCCATACTTTTAGGAAACTGTCTCCGGGTCCGCCCCAGGTCGCTTCCAGGATGAAACGATTTACGGCACTCAGACGGCACACGTCATCTTACCTAGCTGCTTACATTTAGTGACTCTTATAAATAGTCGCTATTCGTCCTCCTCGACCCGACATCCACGGGGAGTTAAAATAGCAGCAATCATCGGGTAAAAGTTCTGTGAAAGCACTGGACTCACCAACAGTCAGCCACGTCTCAGTCACACAGAGAAAATCCAATCCTCGGGAAGTCAGGAAATCCTTCAGGATAAACGTTTTGTTCGCTAGTGATCTAGCATTTACCAGCCCGATCCTGGCAGGAGCCGGCAGGTCCACGGCGTTAGCTGTCCGGGGAGCCACGCACAGAGGCCGCAGGTTGTGCAGATTCACCCTGCGCCAGCGGGGACGAGGAGAGCAGGGGCCGCGGGGCTGGAACACCTCATCCGGGCCAACGACAGGTACCAGCCAGGCGTCGACAGGGTCCAGCGAGTGCCGAGAAATAAAGAGGCGAGGCACCGCTCCATACTCAGTCCAAGAAGCCGTGGAAGTGCTCGCCAAACAGGCTTTCAGCCTTACCAGCCGACCGCTGCGCTTACGCCGGAGAGGTGGGGCTGGGGTGCGGCAGAGGTGAGCTGGGATCCCCGATTGGAGTGGGGGCAAAGTTTTCCCGTCTTGTTGTTTCATTCATCCCCAAAACAAACACATGCGCGAGCCAGGTAAGCGTCTTTACGACAATACGCACTAGAGCTCATGGGAAGTGTAGGCTTCATTCCAGCAAAACACTACTGCTTTTGTCCACAGGGTCGCCAAAATCAACTCAAAATTAAAGTTCCTTGTAGGGGCTTTAAAGGAGCTGATGGGATCACATTTCACTGGAATTTTACCTTGAATAATTCCATGTGACAAGTGGTTATGTTTAATAATTCTTATTAATTCTTATTAACGTCGCTTTCTGCTAATATTGAGCTAATCAAACCCTACAGTATCCATGGTGAAAAACGTAGGCACCTGAATAAACTGTTAATCAAATCAAAATTTACATATATGTAATGGTGGAGAATTTCGGCGAGCATTTATTTAATAAATGCTGCCACAGAATAAATTATAAATTATGTAACATCAATATTTCCTACATATTGGTGGAGAATGCGGGCACTCGAATAAATTGCTTGTAATTGTACAGAAAACATAATTTGACTGATAGTAGTTTGGTTGCTGTGTGTTGTTTGATGTTACAGTGAGAAATCACTGCTGCATTGCTAGGGTTCCCGGGCAGAGTCAGAGATCAGCTTTAATAGTGATAGAGCTACTAAGAGCACCACGAGTGACTCTTTATTGTCTGTGAGACCATCACTGTGAAATACCAAATGGCAGGACCAGTTTGCTGTCTGTTAGACCGTCACTGTGAAATACCAAACGGCAGGACCAGTTTGCTGTCTGTGAGACCGTCACTGTGAAATACCAAACGGCAGGACTAGGTGTACGCGCCAGAGCGTTTGATTATTTATTTATTTATTTGTCCCAGCGACATACTCTTGTTGCCCGGTAAAAGCCAGAGGACCGTCACTGTTAAGAAACAAACTTATAATAATCCTATTGTGACTTTGCTGGAAGTTACTGTTGTTGAATGCACATATGTTTGATGTCAGGCGAGTTCCCTGCACTAAAATGTTACTGTAATAGGCCTAAATAAGAGTTGGTCCATCCTTGTCCCACGAGACTCTGGGCTTGAGAGCAGCCACTCAACCTCCATGCTAAAGACTAGCGTAGCTAACTAGTTTCTTTGCAGCCGTTCCAGCACGGTTGGAGTAACATTATCCACGTATGTTCTAACTGCGTTGGACCCTTGCTGTTAGTTGAAACTAACATGCTGAATGATCCATTAGTATAGTTGCGACTTGCTGATCCATCATTCTGCTCTACCCTTATTCAAAGCTGTTGATCTGAATCTGTTCGCAGAACCTTCTCTGCCCATGTGGTTGATCATAAGATCAAAGGTCCTGTAACTTAAAGTGACACAAACTAACACCCGCAGCCATAACCATAATAACTTTGCCAACCTAGAAGCTAGCTACAAGTCTCTATCCTGTAACGGAAGGTGTTTGTCTGAGGGCTTTGGCAAATTAAAACACTCCTTTTTGGTGCAACTGAATACCCTAAAGCGATCGAACTGCTCCTGTCCATGGAGTTAGGTAAATATGTAATCATCTATTTCCCACTTCAAAGAAACCTTTTTAACTGGGAAAGATGTAGAATAATGAGCTTACAAACAAAGCCAAAAAGAAAAATTTTAAAATGACAAGTCCTGGCTACAAGCCCTGGAATATATGGTCCTCAATCTGAGTGAAAATTTAAAATTTAAGTGACCAACTGTGACCAGATGCAAAGCAAGTGAAAAATGATCAGAATTAAAACTTACAGTTTGTAATAACAGAGTTTGTTAATTGCATGAAACGATGATTTTGTCCAGTCCGCAGTACTGGATTAAAGAATAAAAATGAAGGGCTAGAGCCACTTCTGACCTGCTAAAGGTCAGAAGTGGCTCTAGAACATCTAAAGGCTCATTTATGCTCCCTTTACGTACGAAAACGTATACGTCTGTTTCAAACGATGTTACCGTCACTGCCCACATACTTCCATGCGTCCTTTACGTTGGCATGGATGTTAACCAATATATCCACCAGGAGGCAGCCCAGAATCAAAAGTTTATGACAACAACAAATTCAAAAACAAACATGGCGACTGTGGAGGAGATATTGATAATGTACCTCTTGCATAAAAGACAAAAACAGAGGCAGCGTTGTAGGAGGCGGTGGTCAGTGAGGCCATTAAATACATCGCAACTGGAGGACAGAGAATTCTTTTCTCTAGTACTGCTGATGAGAGAAATTGAATTGTTATTTCTTCTTCGTGTCTCACTAGAGCTACGTATCGGGTAGTGACAGCAACACTGCCCCCACGGTTCCCGGTGGTACTTATCCGGATCCGTATTTAATGTTGAGCATAAATGAGCCTTTAGAGCATCCTAACTATCATGATAAGCTTGAAATACCCCTTAACCATCAGTTTCTCAGGTCTAAAGTTAGAAGGGGGGGGGTGAAAAGCATCAACCTGGCACAGGGAAATGTATGATTGTTGCCTGTCATGCTGTTTTTGCTGATCACCAGACCTGCACATCGCCCCGACGACCCGGAAGGCTGCGTCAGTGCGAAGGGGGGGATATGTAGGATGATCAAGCCTGTTTATTCTGGATTCACACTAAAGGACTTTTACTCAGCATCCTGACATCAAAGGATAATTGGTGACCAACCACTGGGTCACCTTCACTCAACTGAAAAAGCTCTCAACAACCCCCCACATCACCAGATGTGGCTGGAGAGTTTACGACACGTCGCAAACTCTGGAAACAAAGAAACAGACTCAGCCACATGGCCTGAAAGGTGTTTCACACGTAACTTTATTATCTCACATGTTGTTGTCACGCAGGAAGAAGACTCGGCACCAGGTCCCCTATGGTGCAGACGACTGTGTGTATTGTATGTTAATGTCATAACACCTTTCCCTGCAGTTGTCTTTTAAGAGGAAAGACAGAAACGTGGATTCCAGGAACCAACATGTCTTGACTGTAATTTTATGTTTCTTTCTCTCTATTTCAGTGCATATACATACACAAGTATATATATCTGTTGTTATAACATGATCACTATGTATAACATCTAAATCTAAATTAGTAGTGTCTGTTGACCACTTATCTACTGTATAAGTTGGTAATATCCTGTTGCAGACAATGTGTGTTTGGTACCATTCAATAGCAGACAGCGCCACGTTGATAAATATGGAAGTATTAGAAATGTTCCAAACTTCATTAACCATCTAGGAAGCAATTAAAGTAAATTAAACTTTAAACTAAGCAAACGTGCAGGAGGGGAGGAGTGAAATGTCCCGCCAGTGACAGTGAACTGCTCCTACTGGACATCAGCCTGAGAAGACAGCTGGCAAGGCCAATCACAGCGCAGAGGCCGGAGCCTGCCTGCCCGTCTCAACCCCTTGGAACAACTATAAGATGAGTGAGGTTAAAGAAAAGAAGAGAGAGAGAGAAAGGAACAAAGAACTTGAAGAACTTTTGAGAAGCTGGCGGGCCATGCTGGGCTCCATCCAGCGCGACCCGCTGGGCAATTCCATGGCATCCTGGGCAGAACTGAACATGCTGAAACCCAACAGAAAGAACTTTATGCCACACGGTCTGCCTAACTCCTGCGTCCTGGACCAACAAGGTCAGGACTGAAGAAAGGCAGACTCCTGCATGCCCACACTGGGTGTGTGAAGATGACCGACATGGAGGGCCAAGATCATCCGAGCCAAGGTTGCCATGTGGGCTCAGGAACGCCCAAAAGCGCCCAAAGGCTCCAGGAGTTCGACCGAGGAGAAGAGAGGGACCAGCTGAGCGGGCTGCCCCGTGGGACAGCACCAAGAGCGGTTCACACCATGGAGCAGCGCTGCTTTTTCCTCTTCCCCCTCCAGAGCATCTTCTTTCTGGTCTGCTACAACTCAGGTAAAACAACATCATTTTCCTTTGCTGGGGTTTGATGCTTAGTTTAATCAGTATGGTAGGGAGCATTAGCTAAAACTAGGATTTCCCCTAAGTTTTCAGATGTTTCCCTTTTTGCTTCCCATGTCTCTCAGTTGTTGAATGGTGCTTTTCACAGGTCCATATCAAAGTTTCCTCTGATAATTATCTTACCATTGCTCATTGCTTCATCTGGTTCACTCTGGTCATTCGTTCATTCATTCATTATGCATCGCTGTATTCATTTCATTCCATTCATAGTTGCTTTTACTCACTGTCTTGTTTGTTGTTAGTTGTATTGCGTCTTGGTCTTCTGTGTCAGTAGTTAGAATAAATGTTTATCTATAAAGTCGTCGTCTTGTTTTTTTGTAGGATTACATTCAGTCACTTTATGGGTGCAAAGATTCTGGCTACTTGAGCTCTATTTGAATTGACAACTGATAATTAATAATTTCCTCAAAGTTCGTTAAACATTTTTGTCTGATCAACAAGAGGTGTGGTTTTATTAGTCTGACTATGAAATTATATCGCTGGACGAATAATTAAAGTGGTTATGTTTAATAATTCTTATTAACGTCACTTTCTGCTAATATTGAGTTAATCAGACCCTACAGTATTCATGGTGAAAAACGTAGGCACCTGAATAAACTGTTAATCAAATCAAAATTTACATATATGTAATGGTGGAGAATTTCGGCGAGTATTTATTTAATAAATGCTGCCACAGAATAAATTATAAATTATGTAACATCAATATTTCCTACATTGTTTAAGGAAGTGTGGACAGATGCAAACTCACTTGAAATGCTCTTAAGAATGCATGGTCATGGCATAGTCAGAAAGACTTTTCTTTAGATAATCTACATAATTTTGTGAGAACTGCAAACTGTTTTTAACGCTTTGTAGATCTTTCATTATATTGACCATCCTTTGGTTAGTGGAGTCCATAAATAATAGGAGTGAGAATCACCAGTGGATCCACGGTACAAAATTATTACGATACTTAAGTCACAATGCAATATTATTGCAATTTTTTTAATATATATGCTATATTAAAATATATATATTAAAATTAATATATATATTTAATATATGCTGAGTGTTGTGATAAAATATATTGCGATATATTGCGATTTATTACCTTTTTTCAACTCTAGATTATGTCCCCAAAGGAAAACTTTGTCAACATCTGTTTTATCTATTAAGTAATAAAGTTTTCAGTCTCTTCATCTCACTTAAGCCTTTTTTTTGCAGCAGCAAAATGTATCTAGTGGACTGAAAAAGCAATTGACTATATTATTCTAGCAGGCTACCCAAAGTTTAAGTTTGTATTTGTAATAATAATAATTTATATAATAAAAAAATCAATACATGGCACTGTGTGACAATATGATACTGCCACACAAAATATCATGATACTATGCTGTGTCAATTTTTTCCCTCCACCCCTAATAAATAATTGAACAAAGTTCTTGAACTTTCTTTCCTGTTGCTCAATCAAGTCTTTGAAAAATGATTTCTGCTGACCAAGTAACTCATGGATCACAGACAATGAATGTTGGCTTATTTTTGGCCCCATGGCGGATAAAGGAAACCTCTGTCCCTAGATGCCAAGATAAGAATGAAGCAGTGAAAATTTAAGGCTGATGCAATTTAGTGTTCTGGTGCAGGTTGGCCTGGAGAGAGGAGAATCACATCAATCTGAATGCCATCCATGACTTTTAATAGTATGATAGCAGGTCTTTCCAAGTCAAATAGTAGTTTTGAAAGTTAGCAAAAAATCCAGCAGTATGTTTACCTGAACTAAGGCTTGTTGAACTCATGCACATGGCAGCTATGTTGAGTACCATACAGAGGAATTAATTAAGATGTCTGAATGTGTCTCACATGGCATACTTCAGTTAGTACACTTCAGTGTAGTACACTATGTACTTCTTGCATGGTGCACTAATTTCAGCAGGGTAGTGTTGTCTCAAACCGCGCACTGCCGTTTTACACTTGCCGGAGGTCTAGGTCTATGTTTGTGAAACTGGCCCCAGAAGTGTTTAAACAACAGGACATGATTTAAATACAGTAACAGTCCTGCAAACTCAAACAGGATATAGAGGTGAAGGTTCAGGAACCAGACCTCTGTGAGGCAATCTGAGGAATAAAATTGCTGTCTTTTTGGAGAGTTCAGGTACTACACTGATGCATTTAAAACTGCAGCAACTAAAAACACAAGGGATGATCTCAGTTTGTATTACTGGCCAAGCAGCCAACCATGGTCCATGCTATGTATACAAATAGCCCAGTAGCTCAGTTGGTGAAAGAAAAAGAAAGAACCATCTAGAAACATTTCAGGGGCCATATTCACAAAGCAACTCTGAGCAAGGACGGAATAGAAACCTTTACCTTGGTGAGGAGATGTGGTTGACCCCATTGCTAGGTATGATACATTCTGTTAACAGATGTGATTGGTTGTCACGGACATGCCCCTTTGTGAGCCTGCAAGGTGTGGACGTCCAGTAGAATTGAAATGAACTGCTGACTGTGAAAGTGATGTCATTGTTAGTGTGATCACTCTGCTGATGGAAGGTTGAGGCAGACCCAAGTCATCACTGCTGCACTGTTTCATTTTTCCAGTTTTCCAAATATCTTGTGTATCCAAATATCTGGTGTTGTTGCATTAGAGGAGAAATGTTTGCGTATCCCTAATGACATCACCCACACATATTACCCCTGCACAATTTAGTCTATAGCATTTCATTTACTCACTGTCGTCTCACTATTAGAGGCAAAATTCATGACCTCTTGTCCTCAGATAGTACCTATCTGCACTCAAACACAGCTGTAAGACCTAATATATATTTAGATAGCTTCTCCCTGATTTCTCTTCAACAATTGACCGCAGTGATTTCTTCATCTAAATCATCAATGTCTCTTAGACCCCATCCCAACTAGGCTACTTAAGGAGGTCTTACCTTTAGTTAACACTCACTTATTAGACATGATCAATATATCTTAATTAACAGGCTATGTACCACAGTCCTTTAAGGTAGCTGTAATTAAACCTCTTCTAAAAAAGCCCACCCCAAACAACTCAGAGACTCTTTATCTGATGACATAGTTTCTCTAGATGGCATTGCTCTGGCCTCTAGCACTACCTTAAGAAACCCTGGAGTAATATTTGATCAAGATTTGTCTTTTAACTCCCATTTAAAACAAACTTCACTGACTGCATTTTTCATCTACGTAATATTGCAAAACTTAGGCCTATCCTGACCCGAAAAGATGCAGAAAAATTGGTCCACGCTTTTGTTACCTCTAGGCTGGATTACTGTAACTCCCTGTTGGGATTCACAGGACCACAGATGGTTTATCATTTGGTAAAATCATCACTGGACAATTTAAAGGCTTTTTCCTCTGCATGCTCTTTGTCTTCAAACAAAGAGGGCTATGCGACACCCATCTCCACAGGAGATCTCACCTCACACCTCAGTGAGACTCAAGTCCCAAAACTTGATTGGACAAGACCTTTTACAGTGANCTGCATGCTCTTTGTCTTCAAACAAAGAGGGCTATGCGACACCCATCTCCACAGGAGATCTCACCTCACACCTCAGTGAGACTCAAGTCCCAAAACTTGATTGGACAAGACCTTTTACAGTGACATGTGACTCTGTGATGTCACAGGCATCTGTACAAGGTTTGCTCCCTTCAGATCTTTCTTTCTCTTCTTGCCCTGGAGCTTCA
>NC_065516.1:6027463-6029726 GCF_006386435.1 Epinephelus moara
TCATGTCCTGTTACTGCATCTTGCTGACTTGGCCATACTGCATGTCCCTAACTCGGCTTCTTCTCCGGAGCCTTGTGCTCCACTGTCTCGGAGGTTAACTTATATCGCAGTGGTGCCTGGATAGTGTGACATGTGTGGTTGTGCTGCTGCCGTGGTCCTGCCTGATGTCTCCTGTTGCTGCTGTTATCATAAGTCATACTTCTACTGTAATTATACACATGATTACTGCCACATATGTATACTATCATATATTAATATATACTTTCAATGTATTGTACCACAATAGCCGTAATTATTATTATAATATTATTACTTTCATTAATGTTGTTGTAAGCTACTGTCATTACTGTCTGTCCTGCATCTCTCTTTGTCTCTGTCTCTGTTTCTGTCTTATTCTGTCATACGGATTACTGTTAATTTATCATGCTGATCTGTTCTGTATGACATCTATTGCACGTCTGTACATCCTGGAAGAGGGATCCCTCCTCAGTTGCTCTTCCTGAGGCTTCTACCCTTTTTTCCCCCATTAAAGGGTTTTTTTTGGGGGGAGTTTTTTTTTATCTGCAGAGAGGGTCCAAAGGAAAGAGGGATGTCATTTGCTGTAAAATCCTGTGAGGCAAATTGTGATTTGTGATATTGGGCTTTATAAATAAAATTGACTGATTGATATATTGTTTGGAGAATATTTCTCCGACCTCTTTGTGTTTCCACCATTTTCTCCTCCGCTTAAGACACTCTGCAGCCTGTTAAAAGTCCTCCTCCCTCCTCCTAACAATTTTTTTACCGTAGGAGCTCTTTTAAAGTCTAAGATGCTCTGTGATTAACTTTTATCTTTACAAGGTCCTAGTCTTAACTGTAAGGGGAAATTCTAAGAAAACATCATAATTCTAAGAATTCAGTAGGAGCAACTCTTTGTACTAAGAAGCTTTGTGAATACGGCCCTAGATGTCTAAATCCTCCCTCTTCTTCAGACTTCCTGTGTGGATGGCATCACTGCTTCACACTGCCAAATGCCTGAGGAGTGACCTTGTCCGTCGGAAGAAGGTGTACAGGCTTCTGCAGAGAAAACTGGTCAGTATTCGTGTAATAAAATGCAAATACGTGTTACAGCCATTGCTCTTTGACATCATACAAGTTTTGACCCTATATCATTTGCAAATTGATACTCATAATAATAACAGTAACTTTATTTATATAGCACTAAACAGGAGCATTTGAGGTTGTTTGGTTGGCAACAGCGAATGACCGTTAAAGGTTACCATTAATGAAAAATACCATTTTTCATGGCATAAATATTACAGATGCACCGATACAATCAGTAGATATTGAGCTTGATCAACAATGACAGGTGATTGGCCGGTCAATCTCAGATATAGCTGATTCTGGCCCACTCAAATCAAATCAATTTAGTGTGCAGAACAGTGGCACAGATAGTCATCGCCAACTGTCACAGCAGCTGCCGCCTGTTCTCATTCCTGACATTTCATTGTCATCAAATAGTGACGCTTTGTCACGTCCCCTTGTACTGACTTTTGCGTCCCCTCGCAATACTTTTGCGTTACCTCGCAATAGTTTTGCATTCTCTCGCAATACATTGCGTTACCTCGCAATACTTTTTGTGTGACCTTGCAATAAATTTTGCGTTCCCTCGCAATAGTTTTGCATTCTCTCGCAATAGTTTTGCATTCCCTTGCAATAACGTTTTGGATTCCCATGAGCCACCATTGTCACTTCCTCTTAGATGCCCGCATTGATCGGTGACCAACATTAACTTGTATAAAGCTGTGGCCCATATCAGGTAAAATTGTGTGTCACTTTTGTCTGACGAGATCTCCTTTTAAACGGTAGTGTTATTATTGTCTTTCATGCTGTCGAAGTAGCCTACTTAATTAGGTTCGGGAAAGGGCACTGCTCTGGTTCTGTGTCAGTCGAAATGCGCTATTTGTGACTCCGGGCCCAACTCTGCCACTAATTGGCCAGTCTGACATTCTTCATAATACATAAAGAATGTTAGTGAAACACATAGGCCTAACAGAAACATGCGTTCGTTTGGGGACAAGTTAGTGGTCACGGCAAAGGACCCCGGACACATACAGTACATACACCGGTTGTAAGTAACTTTTAACATACAGTGGTGTGAAAAAGTGTTTGCCCCCTTCCTGATTTCTTACTTTTTTGCATGTTTTCCACACTTAAATGTTTCAGGTCATCAAACAAATTTAAACATTAGTCAAAGATAACACAAGTAAACACAAAATGCAGT
>NC_065516.1:6030728-6064228 GCF_006386435.1 Epinephelus moara
TCTTTGACTAATGTTTAAATTTGTTTGATGATCTGAAACATTTAAGTGCAGAAAACATGCAAAAAAGTAAGAAATCAGGAAGGGGGCAAACACTTTTTCACACCACTGTACGTGAGTCTTTGTGACTCTTGGCTCTTGTCCCCTAACTAACGCTTGTTTCTGTTTCACTAACGATATTATATCACCCGATTAAGTCACATCCCGTTATTTCCTCTGTAAACCTAACGTTACAGCAGCCTACAAGCATGCTGTGTCAATAAATCAGCAGAGTTGGGCCCGGAGTCACAAATAGCGCATTACGACTGACACAGAACCGGCATGGTGCCGGTTCCCGAACCTAATTAAGTAGGCACTACAGTTTAAAAGGAGATCTCGCCAGCTTGATACAAGTTTACGTTGGTCACCGACAGTGATGGACTGGGACCAAAAAGAGGCCCTGGCATTTTTGACACAGAGGCCCCATGGCGGCGCATCGGCCAGCCAGGGGTGAAAAATTTTCATATTATTTTACAAAAAAATATGCAATTTTACGTCATTTTAGATCATCAGTTCCTTATTTGTGAAAGAACAGGCGTGGTGTCTCATACCCCCCCTCCCACATATTACTATGATTGATGATTTTACAAATACTAACATAAAAAACACTACCATTCGCAGAACGTTTTAGAGCGCCACAGAGACACAGACTGTTCCACAACTACCATAGAAACTCACACACTCACTCACTGCCTTGATGCACAATAGAAGAGGAGATATACAGACACAGTCATTATGAATGCTAAAATTGATTAGTGGCTTGCATGGGAGCATGTGGAAAGCTAACCATATGATGAGAATGCAGAAATTCAGAACACACACCACGCAATCAACTCACTACAATTGCACTGGTACAGTAGACAACAATGCATAGCACACAAGATTATAAGGCAGCAGCAGAACCCCCATAAATTCAGGCACGTTCAAAGGTCAGACTAATAACCTCAGTTAATAATACTAGCTCTATGTCTACCAAAACACGAAAATCTGAAATCAAACACCACACAACTTCATCCTAAAGGCTTAGCCTACTTCCACCATTAACCATAGGTGCCTCCTCTTGGACAGAAGACAGCACAACCAAATTATAACAACAGAAACATAAATCTTACACCAACCACAATGCATATTACAATAGCTTCACCAAAACATGAAAAGAGCACTGCACAGCCACAGTGCACATTTCAATAGCTCTATCAAAAGCACTAGTTACAACAGAAACAAGAAGGACCCTATGTGTTATAAGCCATAATAAATGTTACAGCAGCCACAATGCATATTACAGTAGCTTCACCAAAACATGACAAGAGCACTGCACAGCTAGAGTATAAAAATAAATATGTGTCTCTCAGTGTCTTCTTTTAAATCTCTTCTTACTCACATTTATCGTATGGTCTTTTCTTAATTGATGGTAATTAATTATTGTAATTCTTTTTAAATTATTTGATGTTTTATTGTTTTATGTACTAGTTGTTTTAATTGTGTAATTGTTTTTATTGTTAAGCACGTTGTAACTCCGTTTTGAAAGGTGCTATACAAATTAAGTTATTATTATCATTATTATTATTACCTCTTACCTTTAAGTAGTTAGCAGGCTGCGAAGGAGTTTGCTCTTCTCTGAGGCAGAGGCCGTACTGCTAGCTGCACTTGCTGCAGAGGTGCTCGGTCTGTCGCCGCCGGGTAAACACTTTTTTGTAAATAAATCTGATATTTTCGCATACTTTTCACTCTCCGCGAGCATAGCTTTCCTTTTTTTCTCTCTTTTTCTCCGCTCCACCCTTCTCCACCTGTCTTTTCGTGCCTCGATCCATTTTCTTTTCTTGTGTGATGTTGTCGTTGACGTTGAGTGCATTACCCATCTTTCATTTGTCACTTGTCAGATGTCAAATGTCATCACTTAATGATCGCGAGAAAATGCTTGATGATCAAAAACACTTTATATTACCGGTAGCCCCATTTCACTCATATTTATTTAAAATTATATTTAGGCTGCTACTTATATGTATATTGTGGCCGATAAAAAATGTTTTGGGCCGCCAAAAGAAGATTTATTTATTTATTTAAAAAAAAAAAAAAAAGTCTTTTTTCTTTTTCCCTGGCGGCCGGCGGCCGCAGGACCATGCGGCCATTCTGGCATTTGCCCAAATGCCAGATGGCCAGTCCGTCACTGGTCACTGATCAATGCGGGCATCTAAGAGGAAGTGACAATGGTGGCTCACGGGAATCCAAAACGTTATTGCAAGGGAATGCAAAACTATTGCGAGAGAATGCAAAACTATTGCGAGGGGACGCAAAAGTATTGCGAGGGAACGCAAAATTTATTGCAAGGGAACGCAAAAAGTATTGCGGGGTAACGCAAAAGTATTGCGAGGGGACGCAAAAGTCAGTCCACAAAAATTTTCTCGACTTGACCTTTAAGGGGCTCCGTACCGTGCACACAGTGTGGGGTAGGCAGGAGGATGCTGCCTGCCACAGGAGTGGGATGGAATATATACTGTATACACACCTGATAAATAGTTTTGTATAAATAAATAGATGAATAAATACATAGTTTTAGATAGATAACAAATAGTTGACTCTCCATAATAGGCCTACATACAAAGTATAAAAATGAAATTTCGCCTTAGTTCATGCAGGACACAAAGTCATACGCCCCAGCTGTAATCAGCTGACAGCCAGCTGATTTAATCACTGTTTCTAATCAGTCACACACCACACAAGGCAGTGCATTTTTTTTCCAAGGTTGTTTTTATGGCTTTTGCCTTTGTTGGAGGGAGGGGGTGACATGCAGCAGAGGGACACAGGCTGGAATTGAGCCTGTTGCTGCTGTGGCAAAAACATTGCCTTTGTATATGGAACACCCACCCTACCCACTGAGCTACTGGGCGTCCCAATGAAGTTATTTAAATATGACTTGGTACCCTCTGATCCCTGCAACAGCATTGCTGCCACACAGTGCTGCTGCTGCTGCTGCTGCTGCTGCCAAAGCTTTGTGTTCACCATAATGAAAGCTATAGACTTCTTCTAGATGATGGCTCCAACACTGATGATAATTATTTTGAAGCTCCAGAAGATGAGTAAGGGGCAGAAGAAAAAGCTGTTGAGGGCTGCAGCATCTGTCATAGCTCTAGCCTGGCGATTAAAAACACTCCATTGATTAAAAACTGGCCAGTGATTAAGATCCTTGAAGCTCTTTATAGTCACAATGTCCCTGCTCGCTTAGGGGCCAGTCAGGAACAGCTTTTCAGTTTTTCATTGTCAAACATCACAATCAGGCTGCAGGTCCCCCAGCCGTCTCTTCTTCCATCCCCAAAAAAAGTTCAGCAAAGATAAGGAACTGCTCTTGCCCCACTGCTAATGCTAACGCTTAGGCCACTGCTACCATTAGCACCTCTGCTAAAAGAGCAAGACTCAAACCTTTCACCGACCATCAGGATGAAGACCCAGTCCTCACCACTCTGATGAACATCCAGTCCTCCCTCAGCAAGATGAATGTCTGCTTCCAACTTCTGAAAAAATGCTCAGAGAGCCTTCCCAGAACTGCAGCGGCCTCTTTCTAGATGTATGCTTGCATCCTATTTACACTATCCCTGCCATTGACGAGATTTTCCATCATTTATGACACAACGCTTCCCTACTACTGACAAGATATTCCAGCAATCCATGTTTTCACTGTTATAAGATAGGGGGCACTGTTACACATCTTGTGAAATAGAACAGCACTGCAGTGTCTAATAACAAACAAAGTTTTTGGTTTTGATCAACCTTCTGAATCCGATTTGGATAAAGAAGCAAACAAGTTTGGTGGGAGGAAACATGATCACCATGACGGTGACAGTGACACACAGACAAGATGACCACAGAGGAGAGGGAGACAACAGAAGACTGAATGATCACTGAACGTGGCAACCTTTTCCACTATAACTCAAAGAGAATATTATTTTCATTATTATTATAAATATTATCATTTATTCAATTCAAACTGATGAAAAAAATGAAAAAAATGTAAATGTGAAATTGATTTTATACTTGAAAATGACATTCTTTGACAAATATGCATTTTACTCAGCTTTTTGTCAGAAATGTTTTTTTTATGAATAAATTCAAGTGTTGATAAAAAAGGAATGGAATAAGATAGAATAAAATGTATTTGTTTTTAAAAACAAAGTCTCTTCTTTCATTTCATGTGTTAAACTGTTAACATATTCATAGAAGAAATTATTCTGTGGGGCTTGAAAGATTAATGAATGTGATCAAAAATGCTGGTGGTGGCTGGCAAATTAAAAATAATACTCTGGCGGGGAAAACAAATACATTGTTTTTGGTGCCTAACTGTTTCCCAAGTATATTAGTGCATGTGTGAATGAATAAACGAGAGGCATTAACGTAAATTTCTTTGAAGAAAGGTGCTTTATGAAATTAAGTCCATTCACTTGTATTAGTTTACAGCGCAGCCTTGCCACATCCAATATGGCGGCGACGTTGAGGTACGGCTCAGCGCTCGATGCGGCGTCTATGTATATATGTCTATGGCTACTAGGGCTGCATGATTAATCGTAATAAAATCGTGATCTCGATTCATATGCATATGCGATCTAATTCTGCCGCCCCGCCCGTGCCGGGAGTCGGGACATCATCTGCATGAAAACAAGCGCTCCCAACGACGCAGCGTTATACCACATGATGCAGAGCGACAGCCGGCTGGCAGTTTGGAAAGCAGCAAGAGCAGGAGAGAGCTGACAACGTGAGGAGGACCCCTTACAAGTTAATGTACTGACACTCCTCAGACAGACACACACACACATACCGGACAGCCTCTCAGTCCTTAGCCGCTAACCTTAGCTCGTGTACAACACAAGTACCACACAGAAACTTTTACAAAGGGTTATAATGTGCTTCTAGTGACTGTCAAATCGCCAGCGAAAGTTGTTTACGCCGCGGACACTGAGAGCAGCTGAGTGCCTGCTTTCATGGGACAAAGATCCTCTGATAGAAAGACAGTTCACTCTGCTCTGCTGCCAGGAACAAACTGGGAGGCAAAGATCCTCTCTGAGGAAGAATGTTCACTTTGCTGCAGGGTTCACCAAAATGTTTTTGTTTTGTTTTTTCTTTTAATAAATTGAACACACATTAAAGAACATACAAGATCCTGTAGAGAATTAATATATATATAATACAATAAACATTCTCAAATTAAATGAAGGAAGAGGATTTTTTTAAAGGCAAATAAAATATTGGGGATTTATGTAAAAATATACATAAAGACATATAAATAATTATAACGATTAAAGATATGTAGGCTATGTTAG
Source organism: Epinephelus moara (assembly GCF_006386435.1). Lineage (NCBI taxonomy): Eukaryota > Metazoa > Chordata > Actinopteri > Perciformes > Serranidae > Epinephelus > Epinephelus moara. The sequence continues at coordinate 6,036,074 of NC_065516.1, forward strand.
GTGTATACTCCTGTCAAATGCATGGTGTTGAAACATTTAATTTTGATCTTCCTTAGTCCATTTAGACTTTATTTTATTATAACAATAACAATGAATATTATGAATTGTTCACATTTTAATTTAATTTTGATAACATTTATCACACAGCATTTTGTGGAAAAATCAAATGTTCAGTTTACAGTTTTAATAAACTCAGTACTGTTTTTCAACACATATGTTGTTTTGTCTTCATTCAATGTAATTAGCACATATTGTTATTGTGCCATTGGTTTTGGCCTTGGTTGTAAAACACCCCAGTCCGGCTTAACCAACCAGTGGAAGAAATGGGCAAAACACAACAAGCTGAAATTTGCAAGTAATTTTATTAACAATTCAATAGATTAAAAAAAAGTTAAAAATGGGGGCCCAAGTTAGGGGAGAAAATAGATAAAATGGGTCTGGAAGCCAGTTCAGTTGAGAGGGGGAATAAATGTCTGTGGCTGGGTGTGCTGTCCTTGTGTATGGCGAAGCCGATATTCTTACAACAAGGTCGGTGTATCTATATCTGGTCACTGTTATGTGGCTGGTCACGTCCGGCGTTGCACGACGCTTCTAGTAGTTCTGCTTGACCAGGCAGCTCTCCACCTTGACCCAGCCGTGTGGTAGACCCAGCAGCCCTCTCAGCACACCCAAACTGCAGAGGAGATTCACAGCCGAAATGAACCAACAACAAAACAGTAAACATGGCTCAACATACAACACAACATGCAATGCATCCCACACCAACAGACAAACAGTACTCAATAAAAGTTTCCAGAGAAAAAGGAAAAAGCCCATACCTGCAGAGGAGATTCACAGCCGAAATGAACAAACTGTCTCTGTGTGTGTGTCTGATAAGTACTCAGCAAATTAGGAGGTAACACCCATCACACCTGCATGCCATCAGCCCATCACCACAGCAATTCACCAAACATGGAAACCACACCCACTAACCACTGCACTCTCACACACACACTGGGTGCTCAAATCATAAATAAAATAAATCACTGCAACCAAATGATACAAGTCTACCCTGTTACACCCCTCCCTGCTGAAATGGTCGTTGTCCCAGTGACCACAGTACGATGACACACTGGACACACTGGCACTAAAAATCATGGTATCGCTGGGGTGGCACTCCTCTAGTCGGCCTTGTGGATCGTCTGGGCTCCAGGGGTCTGGAACATTCTCTGGGATCAGCACCTGTAGGGGCCCAAAACCCAACCCATGGGGGACCTAAGGGAGCCCTACCTAGGGTCAGTGGCTGGGAATTTACAGGCAGGGCTAGTTGCTGACTTGGGGCCTCGCGCACCTGACTGGGACCTGGTACTGCCTGCTGTAGTTGAAAAGGAAGGAGTCTCAACAAATTGCGATGCACAACTTTTTCAACATCCCCCTCCCCCTGTTTGATAACATACACTGGCAGTTCAGAATCTAGCCGTTTCACTACTGTGTATGGTTGTTGTTCCCACTTATTAGCCAGCTTACCCCAGCCCTTTGCTCTCATGTCCTGCAACAAGACTGGCTGGCCAGGGGTCAATGGCAAGATGTCAGCCTTACGGTCATAATGGGCCTTTTGCCGGGACATTTCAAGGTCTCTATGCTGCTTGGCCTTTTCAAATGCGAACTGCAGTCGTCCGTGGTGGCATTTGACCCAGTTGTCCACTGATGAGCAGCCAACATTTTCAGGGAGTCCCAGCAAGCGATCCTGTGGGAGAAATCCATGCCTTCCAAACATCAAATAATGCGGGGAATAGCCTGTTGAGCTATGAACGGTGTTATTGTATACCTGTAGCATTTCAGGCAGATGTTCATGCCAGTTTCTCTTTTCTTCTCCCAGAGTCCCTAGCAATCCTAGGAGAGTCCTGTTGAATCTTTCACAAGCTCCATTTCCTGCTGTGTGATAAGGCGTGGTATGACTCTTGGCAACACCATAAAAGTTACAGAGTTCTTCCATCAAATGTGATTCAAAATTGGGACCTTGGTCTGACAACAATCGTTTAGGCACACCAAACTGCTGGATGACTTTACTCCACAGTACCTTAGCCGTCGTTGTAGCTGTTTGATCCTTTGTGGCTGTTGCCCAGGCATACTTTGTGAAGTGATCCACCATAACCAGCACACTGTGGTATTTGTCTTCTGGATGACCTATAGACAGAAAATCTAACGACAACAGTTCCAAAGGAGCAGAGGTCTGAATAGATATCAAAGGTGCAGGTTTTGAGTTAGCAACCTTACGCAGAATACACTGCTGAAACTGGGCACACCAGTCTGTCACATTTTTGGCTAAGTGTGGCCAGAAAAATCTTGTCTGAATCAGAGAAACAGTCTTTTCAGGACCCCAGTGTCCAGCCTGTTCATGATACAGCTGCCAAACATGGTGTCGCTCACCTTCTGGAACTAGAAGTTGGATGATGGAGTCAACTTCTTTGAGGTCTTGTCGTGTCCAACATAGCACTCCATCAATCAGTGAGAGACGATGCCAGTGACGCAGGGTCTGTCGGACTGACCCGGGCTCCTGCTGCCTCTCTCTCTTATTGGGTTGGTAACCTCTCTGTAAATACTTTAATACTCTTGCCAATGTAGGATCTGACCTTTGAAGTCCCTGCCACTGGGCTGGTGTCCGCTCAGGCAACAAAGGTATACCAGGTGTGTCATGTTGAAGACCGAGGTTTGAGTTGGTCCTTCCTGCACCGATGCACATTGCCTTGGCAACCTGGGAGCCGACATGGGCAAAGGAGGGAATCTCCAGCCCCTCCCTCGCTTCCTCTGGATCTGGTGCTAGCCCTCCTGGTGGGAAACGAGACAAAGCATCTGCATTCTGATTAGCACGTCCTTGTTTGTATTTTATTTCAAACTGGAAACTGGCCAGACGTGCTGCCCATCTTTGCTCCAAACTACAAAGTTTAGCTGAGTTCAAGTGCACCAGGGGATTATTGTCTGTGTATACAACAAATGGGGCACAGTGTAGATATTCAGCAAATTTCTTAGTCACTGCCCATGTCAATGCTAAAAACTCAAGCTTGAAGGAGCTGTAATTTTTGTCGTTTCTCTCTGTGTGACTTAAGGTTCTGCTGGCAAATGCAATTACCCTCTCTTTTCCATCCTGAACCTGAGATAGAACAGCTCCCAGGCCTCGGTTACTGGCATCTGTGTACAAGATAAAAGGGAGGTCAAAGTCAGCATAAGCCAGAATTGGTGCAGAGGTTAGGGCTTTCTTTAAGGTCTCAAAAGCATCTTGACAGCTTGCATCCCAGTTAGCGATTAGCTGATGACCTGAGCCCCTGGTGTTTTTTGGACGTATTCCTGTTAACAGTTCATTCAGTGGTTTAGCAATTTTTGCAAAGTCTTTTACAAACCTACGGTAGTAGCCGGCAAGGCCCAAAAAAGACTGCAGTTGTTTCACCGTCTTAGAAACTGGCCAATCCTGCACAGATTTCACCTTATCAGGATCTGGGGAGATCCCCTCTGCTGACACACGGTGACCCAAGTATTGCACTTCCTTTTTCAAAAGATGACACTTATCAGGCTTTAACTTCAGGCCGTGTCTACTGAGTTTGCCCAGAATAGAATCTAGATGTGTTAGGTGTGAATCAAAATCAGGGGAGTATATGATTATGTCATCGAGGTAAATCAATAGAGACTGCAGGTTTTGATCTCCCAGACATGAATGCATCAATCTTTGAAAAGTTGCTGGTGCATTAGACAAGCCAAAAGGCATTCGAGTGAATTCAAATAACCCTATAGGTGTGATAAAGGCAGTTTTTTCTCTGTCTGCAGGAGCAACCTCCACCTGCCAGTATCCACTCGCCAGGTCCAGTGTGGTAAAGTACTTTGCTTTGCCCAAACTTGCCAATGACTCCTCAATCCGAGGGAGTGGATAGGCATCCTTGTGAGTCACTGAATTAAGTTTACGATAATCCACACAAAATCTGAGTGTTCCATCTTTCTTACGTACTAGCACAATGGGGGCAGCCCAAGGACTAGCGCTAGGTGCAATGATTTGTGAGTCCAACATACCTTGAATCAGGGCCTTCACCTCCTGATACATTTTTGGTGGAATTTGCCTGTAGCGCTCACGCACCGGCGGGGCCTCCCCGGTGGGAATCACATGTTGCACGGTACTTGTTCGGCCATAATCCTCGTCATGTGTGGAAAAAACAGCTCAGTGTTTGTGTAGCAAGGTCTGTAGTCTCTCCTTCTCCTCTACAGACAAATCAAAACCAGTTAAATCAGGCAGGGAATTTATTTCAGCACACGGAGGTTTAGTCTCACCAATGCCCACTCTGACAGTATGTGCACTGACACGAGTCATACTCACGTCATTCTCTTGCATGATATCTGCTGGATCAACCTCACAGGTCTTAGCTAGTTTCTGACGTCTATAAAGATACATTGGTAAGTCATTGGGATTTCTGACTTTAAGAAGGACCCTTCCCCCCTGGACAGTTGATAAGGATCGGGCCACCAAAAGTTCACCCACCTCAAGAGGTTCCACGAGGCACTGGTAGTCTTTTCCTCCTATCCCTGCTTTGGTCCGACCCCACAACAGCACTTCACTCTGGGCTGGGATCCGGACAGGCTGGCGATTGATGGTACGCACATAACCAATGGAGCCATCGGGCGCTGCAAACTGTGCTTGTCTGGAACAGATTTTAAAAGCCATGGCCCATGCCTGCTGTTGAGGCCGACTAGTAGAAAGGCAGTGCAGGGGCTTGTTGTTCATGTTTCTCCAACAACGCTTAATAATGTTCATGCCCAGTACCCCTTCTGTATCAGTCAGGCAATGATCTTTAACAACCAGGAACCCACCATCAGAAACTTCGACTTCACCCACCTTAACAGGTAGCAACACATAGCCAAGGTATGGAATGTTTAGTCCGTTTGCGGCTTCCAGGGCCAGCCAGCTGTCAGCCTCTTTCAGCTGCTTGCCTTCTTTTGCAAAATGCTTCAAGAAAAAACTGTTTCTCATTAGTGACACATTGGATCCTGTATCAAGAATGCATTTAATGGGGACATTTTCAAGCCATAGATCAACTTTAGGGACCTCCCCAATTAATTTGTGCATGTCCTCCTGAATAAGCCCATTCACATCTAGACACCCCACCGTCTGGGCCGCCACAGTGGTGTGCTCTAGTTTAACGATGCCGACCTTTGTTTGTTTCTACAAAACCGTGCTATATGTCCAGACTGAGCACAGATATTGCAAATGGGGTTACCCTGGTCATCGTACTGGTTTGCTGAGCCCATTCGGGGCCGATTTCTCCTTGGTGGTCCACCTCGTGGGCCAGGCTGGTCCCACTCTGCACCCTGTGATGTCCTCTGATGCAGCTTGGACCGGATCTCCTTAATCAAGGACTGAGACAGTTCATTAAACTTGGTGGTCATTTGTGTGTTCATTTCATCCTGTAACTGTGATTTAATGTGTTCCAGGTCCTTAACAGTGGGAGTATTAACATGATTGTGCCCCCTCATGGCCAGACATTGTACCTGTTCGAATGCTTCCCCATATGCCTGCTCCCTGAGAAAAAGTTCAGCCTTAATGGCCTCTAATGTTAGACTGTCATCCAATAAAATCTTGGCTCTAAACTCCCCCCGGGTTGTAGAGTCTCTCAGTCCCTCGATCAAATGGTCTCTGAGCAAAACATCATCATCCCTCAGGCCTCTTGAGTCCTTCTTTTTAAGCCTAAGGAAGTCCTCATGCGCCTCCTGGCGGGCATAGAAAAACTGAGAACGCAGGACCGAGGCAGTGGCTTTATCCCCATACAACTTATCTAATTCACTAAAAATCAGCTCAGTTGTGTTGCGCCTTTCTGGTGGCAAAATTAAAATTTCCCTCTTGGCTTTGCCCTCAAGACAACAAAGTGTTAATTCAGCTCTAAATTCTGTTGGAACTCCTTGCAAAGCAAAAGTAGTTTTAAGGTTACTCTTCCACTCTCCTAAACCAATATCTGAGTCTCGCCCTTTAAACCTGGATGTTACCATGTTAAACATAGGAACCATGCCCACTGGTCTGAACACTGCACTAGGAGCTGGGTTTTCAGGACAGAATCAGGCTGTGATTCTTATGCACAAGACAAGATGGCGCCTGTGACTGGCAGTGCCATGGCTCGTCTCCTGCTGTATAGTTTTCTAATGGTCATCTTTACAACATATGTGATCATATCAGCCCGTATTTCAAATGGATGTGTCTCCGCTTTACGGATCTATGATCGGGACTCTCTGTTTTGTATCAAAGAGTCAATGGAGGGCCTGTTTGATACACGGGGCAGGTACAAACAAGCGTTCCCTCCTCCCTTCATCATCGACCCCGACTCACCTGAGTACTTGCTGCTTTGTCGGGCTCCGGGCAAAGTCCGCAGGAAATCGAGGAAAAGAGGCTCGCGTTCCGGAGTCCAGGTCAAGCGAAGACGCGCTGCAGCACACCTGGGCTCTGCCATCCTCGGCCATGGAGAACGCGCAAGGTGTCTGCGCCGGATCCCTCTCCTCAATGTGTGTGACAGCACATCCACGCTGCCGTCTGCTTGGACCACAACGAAAGTCCTGGAGCCTACACAGTGCTGGAGTAGTGGTCAGTGGCTTTCATCGCCTCCATGCTCTTCTGTATTTACACCGGTTCTGCCCACACGGTCCAGCTGGAGCCCACATGACCGCTGGACATGCCTTCGACCAATCCCGCTGCGCTCCGCGGACACTGCCTCCGTGACGTCATCAACTTTGCATATCGGCCTGTTGAATGCTCGGTCTATTGCAAATAAATCCTTCTCTCTGAATGATCTTTTAACAAGAGAAAAGCTGGATTTAATGTGTCTTTCGGAGACATGGCAGAGAGAGGAAGAGTTTATTCATCTTAATGAACTTTGTCCAGCTGGCTGCTCTGCTGTTGGGAAGCCCCGCCCCTGTCGTCGTGGGGGGGGGTCTGGCTGTTGTATACAGGGACAGTTGCACATGCAAAGTGACTCAGACCCAGGAATTCACTTCATTTGAGTCCCAGATGGTCAAGGTGGGTTCTTCAAATCCATTCTACTGTGTGTCAATCTACCGTCCTCCTGGTCCTGCTGCTGTGTTTTTGAAGGATTTTAGTGACTTTTTATCCTCCATAATAAAGTTGGAATCTATTCTAATCCTTGGAGACTTTAACCTTCATGTTGATGACAGTTCATCTTGCTCCGCAAAGGAACTTTTAACGTTGACTGAAGTTTTTAATTTTGAGCAACATGTTTCTGAGCCCACACACCAAAAAGGCCACATTTTAGACTTGGTTTTTACGCTTGGCCTAGACATTTAAAATGTGTCTGTACAGGACGTCTATCTGAGTGATTATTGTCTTGTTTTGTTTTATCTGCACTTCAGCCCTGAGCCTAAGCCCTTAGAAGTTAGGTCTCAGAGGCGTGTTATCTCTGCTAATACTGCAGACAGTTTTTCTGCTATGTTTGACCCTCTTTTGTTCATGGATTGCCTCGATGTGGACAATTTCATTCACTGTTTTACCAATCACTGTGTTAAAATTCTGGATCAGGTGGCACCTGTTAAATCGAACTTGTCAATACAGAAAAAAGTGTGCCCTTGGACAAATGAAGATACCCTGAGTCTGAAGAGACTATGTCGAAAGACTGAGCGTCTGTGGAAATCCACTAACCTTGAGGTGCACAGACTTTATCTCAGGGATCTTGTGTCCTCATACAATGAGATGGTGGAAAATGCCAGATCTGACTATATTCGTCAACTGGTAACAGTAAATAAGAAAAACCCTAAAGTGTTGTTTGACACGATCAATTCTCTTGTATGTCCTGCTGCTCCAATTACCCCTGTTTTTTGTGAAGCTGACAGCAATGCATTGTTGAGATTTTTCACTGACAAAATTAGGATGATCAAGGAGAAAATCCCTCCTCTTTTGTGTGGAACCCCTGCTGTCATTGAGCCTGTCTCCAGCTTGTGGTCCTCATTTAAGTCTGTGACTCTTGCTGATATCTCGGCACTGGTGACCAAGATGAAACCCTCCTCTTGCTCATCCGACGTCCTTCCGTGTAGGCTCTTTGTGAAAGTGTTTGATGTAATTGGCCCCTGGGTTACCAAAATGGTTAACCTCTCTCTTTCTACAGGTGTGTTTCCCAATACATTTAAGCATGCCATAGTGGAGCCTTTACTTAAAAAGACAGGCTTAGACCCGACTGACCTCAGTAATTTCAGGCCTATTTCAAAGCTTCCACTCTTGTCCAAGATCCTAGAGAAGGTGGTCTCTGAACAGCTGTCATTATTCCTGGATCAAAGTAACATCCATGAGACGTTTCAGTCTGGTTTCCGCAAACATCACTCTACGGAGACAGCCTTACTGAAAGTGTCCAGTGACATTATGATGTCTGCTGATTCGGGAAAATGCACTGTTCTAGTTCTCTTAGATCTGTCCTCAGCTTTTGACACCGTCGACCACCAGATCCTGCTGAGTAGACTGAGGGATGAAGTAGGACTGTCAGGGTCAGTTTTACATTGGTTCTCGTCATACCTATCTGGGCGTAGCTTTAGTGTCACAGCTAACCAAATAAGGTCTGAGTCAGCAGATCTGTTGTGTGGAGTCCCTCAAGGTTCTGTTTTGGGTCCTGTATTATTCTTGTTGTATTTGATCCCCTTGGGAAAAATCATCCAGAGATTTTCTGATGTTTCGTACCACATATTTGCTGATGATATCCAGCTTTACTGCTCTTTCAAGCCGACTGAGCTCCAGAGGCTAAATTCCTTAGTTCATTGCTTGGTGGAGATAAAACAATGGCTAAGTGATAACACCTTGCAGCTAAATGTGGACAAAACAGAAACACTGGTTATTGCCCCTGATGACTCAATTCCAGGGATTAACCAGTACTTAGGTGACTTGGGCCAGTCTGTTAAACCGAGCCTAAGAAACCTGGGTGTTGTATTGGACAAAGACATGTCATTAGTGCAACACTGCAAACAGCTGACCAAAAATTGTTTTTTCCAGCTGAGGAAAATCTCCAAACTTAGGAAAATGGTGTCACAAAATGATTTGGAGCTGATCATTCATGCATTTGTGTCTTCGCGTTTAGACTACTGTAATAGTTTGTTTTCATGTCTGAACAAGAAGGAGCTGTCTCGTCTGCAGTTAGTGCAAAACTCTGCAGCGAGAATTCTGACCCGCTCTAATAGGAGGACACACATCTCCCCTATTCTTAAAGCTCTTCATTGGCTGCCAGTTTCCTCTAGGATCAATTTTAAAATTCTGGTTTTAACTTTCAGAGCTTTGCATGGTCAGGCTCCACCTTACATCAGTGATCTGATCCAGCCTTACACCCCAGCTCGGGCTCTGAGGTCTGTGGATCAGAATCTGCTGATGGTTCCACGCACTCGTTTCCGGACCAGAGGAGACCGATCCTTCCAGGCTGTTGCTCCCAGGCTTTGGAACGATCTTCCGCTCTCTCATTCGATGGAGTCTGTTGACTCCTTCAAAAGGCAACTTAAAACCTATCCATTTGTTCAGGCTTTTGCTTAATTGTCTTGGGGCTGCTATGATTGTCACTGAGTTGTCTTGGCCTTTTTTTTAATTTAAATTTGTATGTACTTCTTAACTGTGTATTGTTTTGTTGTAACTATAAAGCGCTTTGTGACCCTGGTCTGTGAAAGGCGCTGTACAAATAAAGCTTACTTACTTCTCTGCTAGGGCCAGGTTGAAGCTCACTTTGATCAGTCATGTTGGTTTTGCCCACCACTGGTTTCTGTTTTGGTCAACCCTGCCGACAACGCCAGTTGTAAAACACCCCAGTTCGGCTTAACCAACCAGTGGAAGAAATGGGCAAAACACAACAAGCTGAAATTTGCAAGTAATTTTATTAACAATTCAATAGATTAAAAAAAAATTTAAAAATGGGGGCCCAAGTTAGGGGAAAAAATAGATAAAATGGGTCTGGAAGCCAGTTCAGTTGAGAGGGGGAATAAATGTCTGTGGCTGGGTGTGCTGTCCTTGTGTATGGCGAAGCCGATATTCTTACAACAAGGTCGGTGTATCTGTATCTGGTCACTGTTATGTGGCTGGTCAGGTCCGGCGTTGCACGACGCTTCTAGTAGTTCTGCTTGACCAGGCAGCTCTCCACCTTGACCCAGCCGTGTGGTAGACCCAGCAGCCCTCTCAGCACACCCAAACTGCAGAGGAGATTCACAGCCGAAATGAACCAACAACAAAACAGCAAACATGGCTCAACATATAACACAACATGCAATGCATCCCACACCAACAGACAAACAGTACTCAATAAAAGTTTCCAGAGAAAAAGGAAAAAGCCTATACCTGCAGAGGAGATTCACAGCCGAAATGAACAACCTGTCTCTTTGTGTGTGTGTGTCTGATAAGTACTCAGCAAATTAGGAGGTAACACCCATCACACCTGCATGCCATCAGCCCATCACCACAGCAATTCACCAAACATGGAAACCACACCCACTAACCACTGCACTCTCACACACACACTCGGTGCTCAAATCATAAATAAAATAAATCACTGCAGCCAAACGATACAAGTCTACCCTGTTACACTTGGTGCCCCACATTCTGGCCGTGATGCCCCAATAAATTTGTATTTATCAAAGGCCAAAGTGGCCTTGCCCTAAAAATGACTTAATTACAGGCCGGGAATACCTACCTCAGAAAAATGTTGTTCAACATTGATATTATTGTTAAAATTGTTCAAAAGTTGTAAGAGAAGACAAGAGACTAAAGTTTATTGTTTTTATGGTCAGTGTCAGGCTGTCAGCTGTTGCATTTAAGCTAAAAACAGGAGTGTTCCCTCTCTGCTGACCAGAGTTTATGTGCCTTGTGTTTCTTGTATCAGGCACAATCATAGGTTTGTTATTTAATGATATTTCTTTATTTATAATTTTTGTTACTTTTCCTTTTGTATCAGGAAATAAGCACAATAAATCTTTATGTTGAAAAAAATCGTGAGAGAATCGTGATCTCTATTATAAGCCAAAAAATCGTGATTCTCATTTTTTCCAGAATCGTGCAGCCCTACATGCTACTAGTCTATTCCAGGGAGCACCTTAAGAGCAGAGCCCTCAGTGGTGTAAATCTATGACAAGAGCGTTACTGACTGAATAAGATTTTCTCTGCTACATGATTAATTTGTTTGAGCATACACAGATCTCTTGCACCTGTTCTCTTTTGGGAAAGCGATGCATGTTGGAGAAAATGGGATATACTGCAGTCCATTTTCAGTAGGAATTTATTTGTACAAATAGGCTCTGTCCAATACCCTGGAGGTTCTCTCAATTCTGAGATTTGTTCAAGTGAGATTGACAGAAGGTCCAGTAACCTGGTGCAGTTTAGGAGAAAATGTAAAAGTTACTTAAAGCAGTAGTAGTAGTTTTGTCATGTTCATATTCCTCTGCCTGCTCTGTTGCCTTGCAGCGCTTCTAATGGTCTTACAGCATATGAAATGAAAACAATCAATCAGAGCCAAGGACTCTCTAAACACAGCTGTCAATCATGTCAGTCACTGCTCCTGCATTGTGGTCAAACTATCAAACTAGGCAGTGCTAATCAAATCTGAAGCAAGACTATGTTACTGCATCGCCTGTGTCTTGCCTTAAATGTTTTCAGAAACATATTTTAGTATACTGTTTAACTGTAACATAAGAGAGTTGGTCTGGCTGGTGGGAGGTGCTTGCTTCTTCAGTCAACTCTCATCCCGACTATTCATACTGTGCTGAAAACCATTCCAGTGCATGCTGGAGGTCACGTAGAGATCAAGCCAACAGAACCACATCATCTGCAAAGAACAGAGATGTAATTCTGAGGTCCCATTTGTCCTTCCCCTGGCTGTGCTGTGAGATCCTCTGCATGAATATCACAAACAGATTCATGACAAGGAACAACCCTTGAGGAGGCCAACACCTACTGAAAACGTTTTTGACTTTGCACCGAGTATGCGGACACAGCTCTACCTTGTTTATACAAGGACTGGATGGCTCGTAGCAATGACCCCGGTACCCTGGATTCCAGCAGTACCTGCCACAGGACTTCTGGTGGACGCAGTTGTAAGCTTTCTCCACAAAACACGTGTAGTCTGGATGGGAAAACCCCCATGACGTCACCATCAGCCCTGCAATGGTCAAAAGTTGGTCCACTTTTCCACAGCTGGGCAGGAATCTGCATTGCTCCTCCTGAATCCAAGGTTCAGCAATCAGTTGGAGCCTTCTCTCCAGTACTCTGCAATGAACTTTCCCAGGGAGGCTAAGCAATGTGATCCGCTGATAGTTGGAGCACACCTTCCAGTCCCCTGTTCTTAAAAAATGGGAACCACCACCCCAGACTGCCACTTGACAGGCACTGTTTTTGACCTCCCTGCAGCACTGAAAAAGCATGTCAGCCCAGACAGCCCAACAGTCAGCAGTTCCCTCCACTGCTTAACACAGTCTGAGACAAGCCCTGCTTTCCCTTCATGAGAGAGGGTCACCAGAACTACCTTGAGGCCAGCTGAAAGTCCACAGCCTTCTTGAACTCCTATCACATCTGGGTTTTTGCATTGGTGACCACCCCAGCTGCAGCCTTTCCAGCCAACTAATGCAGCTGCTTCATGAAAGCCCTGGCCAACCAAGCCCGAAAGGTTTCCTTTTCAGCCTGATGGCTTCCTTCACTGTTGGTGTCCATCATGATGGTCCAGGTGAGTCTGATGATACAACCACAAAGTTGATTATTGAACTTTGGACTAGGGGTTTCTGGTTGGAGGTACACTTATGAACCTCCCTTTGCTTGAACATGATGTTTTTATGGCCAGTCCATTACTAGCATAGAAGTCCAATAATAAAACACCACACAGGTAGATCAGGCAAGCTGTTCCTCCCAATCACCTCCTCCAGGTTTCTCCATCGTTGTCCACATAAGCGTTGAAGCCCCCCAGCAGAACTATAAAGGTGGTTACATCTGGCATCTGATACATGCCTCCTGGACACATTCATGTAGAAATACAGTATTCTATTCGTGTCCAATTAGTAAGGGCAAACCCACAATAATCAGGAGGGATTATATATCCCATCCTAAGGACATGGCTGTGTAAAGACAAGACTGGACTGCCCTACTTTCACCAAGACCTGGACCTAGATAAGAGAAGATGGATGGATGGATGGATGGATGGATGGAAAAATTAATTACATTGATAAATGGCTAATAAGGACTGTAAATATTTCACAGCCACCAGCAGTTATTAAATATTGTTTCAGCTCTTCTTCTCTTTTATCTTTATGCTCCTCTCACTTTGATTCCAGATGTTTCACAAAGTCGGTGTGAAAAAGGGGGATCTGTGCCAGCCCACGTATGTTTACCCTCAAGAGGTGAAAATGTTGATGCGTTCTGTCTTCTCAAAGGACATCTGTGACTACCCTGACCCCTGCCACAATCGGGTGAGTATGGGCTTCTTTCACAACTCATTTTGTCTCTGAAGTCATTTCAAGTTATCAGCTCAGCTAAGATGAAAGTGAATTAGATGGTCAGTGGGTTCTGGCTACTGGTTCTGTAACAGTTTTCATCATTCACCTTGTGGTTCCATAGGCACTTGGCATCAGGTGTATTCTAGGACTGGGCGATATGGCTAAAAAATAATATTGCAATTTTTTTAGGCTATATCGCGATATATGATATATATCGTGATACTCTGACATCTCTTAAGTACTGTAGACTACTCAAATACAAAATGATTTAACTGCAGTTACAGTAAAGTTAAATAAAGTAGCTACTGTCATAATGAAGGTGAATAAAATGTTGCTATAATAAAGCTAAATAAAGTATTGTTATAAAAAAAATAAATCAAACTGGAGTCACTGGGGCTTTTTTTTGAAGCACCCGCTTGTCTCGGGCAGAAAGTGTTTATGTTTTTACTGTGAACTTGAAGCTTGCAGTCAACAGTTGTTGTAAGTAGGCTGGAAACACACCAACAGCTGTCTAGTTCATATATTAAAAATATTTGTCACATTGGTGGTCCATGGTCACAAAATGTGACTAAATAGATGCAGTTTGGAGCCCTGCAGGTAAAAAGATACGTGCTTTATCTTCTTTCCCTGTTGTTGATCTCCACTAAAGACAGTCCTGCCAAGGTTTTATCAGCACATACACATTGCAACCAGGGGACACACACGTTGGACAAGGCATACACTACCTCAAAGGGGGCATACAAGGCATCCCCCCTTCCCCACCTGGGCTCCTCGGACCATATCTCTGTCATGTTAATACCTGCATATAGACCTCGGGTGAAACTGGTGAGACCAGTAAAGAAACAGGTGAGAGTTTGGTCAGAGGAGAGCATCTCAGCCTTACAGGACTGTATGGAAATCACAGACTGGAATATCTTCAGAGAGGCAGCAACCCTCAATGACCATACGGATCTACAGGAGTACACAGTGACAGTCCTGGACTACATCTCCAAATGTGGGGACGACGTCACTACCACCAAAATAGTCACTGTGCACTCCAACCAGAATGACAGGTGAGGTTTGCTCTCTGCTAAAGACCCGGGACGCAGCTTTCAAAGGGGGAGATGCAGCAGCTCTGAAAACTGCAAGGAACAATCTGGCTCGGGGAATCAGGAGAGCCAAACAGTGACACACAGCAAGGATCAGTGACAACTTCGCCGAAAACAGGGATCCGAGATGTTTGTGGCGGGGAGTCCAAGCCATCACGGTCACACAGATCTGTGACAGCGACCCCTGTCTCCCTGATCGGCTGAATGTTTTTTTTTGCACGGTTTGAGGCCACAAACGTCACACCTACCCAGAAAGCCACACCACGACCAGAGGAGCACACTCTACATTTCACACCATCCAGCGTGAAGAGAGCTCTGACCCGTATCAACCCCCGCAAGGCTGCTGGGCTGGACAACATACCTGGTTGGGTCCTGAGAGACTGCGTTGACCAGCTCAAAGATGTTTTTACAGACATCTTCAACACATCTCTGCTCCGGACTGTTGTCCCAGAATGCCTTAAATCCGCCACTGTCATCCTCATGCCAAAAAAGTCCTCTGTGTCATACTTGAATGACTACCGCCCCATAGCTCTGACCCCCATCATCATGAAATGCTTTGAGAGGCTAGTCATGCAGCATATCAGAACCCTCCTGCCTCCAGTGGTGTAGTGGTAATTTATGAGGTGGGTGTACTACTAGGTAAATAGGTAGGTTACTGATGAGGAAGTGGGCATACTCTCCTATATATTACAATGGCTTTTTAGCTGATAGGTGGGTATACTGTAACTAGATAGAAAAAGAAGTGGGTATACCTGAGTATACCCTCCACTACACCACTACCTGCCTCCAAACCTTGATCCCCATCAATATGCATATCGTGCAAATAGATCTGTTGAGGACGCTGTATCCAACGCACTACATGTGGCAATCACACATCTAGACCAAAAAAAATGCATGTCAGGATGTTATTCATTGATTTCAGCTCTGAATTCAACACCATCATTCCATAACAACTCACAGAGAAGCTGAACACTCTGGGCTTCAACACACCACTCTGCAACTGGATACTGGACTTTCTTACAGGCAGGCCACAGTCAGTTAGAATAGGAAAGAGAACATCTCCCAGCATCACACTGAACACCGGCTCCCCCCAGGGCTGTGTGCTCAGCCCTGTCCTGTTCACATTACTGACACATGACTGCACTGCCAGGTTAAGCTCAAATCACATCATAAAATTTGCAGATGACACTACAGCCCTACATGCTACTCACAAACGACGACGACACACTGTACAGAGAAGAGGTGGAGCAGCTGACCAGATGGTGTAAGAACAACGTCTCCCTAAATGTGGAGAAGTACAGTAGTTGAAAGAGTAAACAGTACCAAGTTCTTGGGGGTGCATATTGTGGCCGACTAACACCACTGCTCTCACCAAAAAATCCCAGCAGCGTCTTCACTTCCTGCAGAGACTGAAAAAAGCCAAATCCCCTCCGTCAATCATGACAACATTCTACAGAGGGACTATAGAAAGCATCCTGACCCACTGCATCACTGTCTGGTTTGGCAACTGCTCTGCGGCAGATAAGAAAACCCTGCAAAGAGTAGTTAGGTCAGCAGAGAAGATCATCGGTGCCCCACTCCCAGCCCTAGCAGACATCTACAAAGACCGATGTGTCAGAAAGGCCACAAACATCATGCTGGACCCCTCTCACCCGTCCCACCACCTATTTGTGCTCCTGCCCTCTGGTAGGAGGCTAGGAAGTATCAGGGCCAGATCCACTAGACTGTGCAATAGTTTCAGGCCATCAGGGAAATGAACTCCCTCCACAAGCTGCCCCTCATTCGCTTAGTCAGGGATTGAATTGAACTGCAATGCAAACGCACAAGCACTTTAAATTATATCATGCACCTCACTTTTTTTCACTCAGCACTTTCTTATCTAAACCTATGCTGCTCTCTGTTATTTTTAAAATGTTTTCAAACCTCGTGTTTTTCTTTTATTGTGTTTTTAAGTGTCTTTTTATTGTTTCTTACTGTTCACAGTGTGACTGCCAGGTGTGTGTTGAGCATCACGATCTGGAGAATGTTATCTCGTTTCTGTCTATGCAAAGGTGTATAATGGAAATTATAATAAAACTGAACTGAACTGAACTGAACTGTAAACATGTAGAAAAGTGATATTTCAATCTGTTTGGTCCGCAATCTGTCATCCACTGCCGCTAATATTATGTTATAAACAAGCACAGAGCTCTTTCCAGGTAATAGCTAATTGTTACTAACAAACTGAAACAACAACTGTTCATGTCTGAACAGTAACTTTACCTGTAGATAGTGAATCTCCTCAGCAGCAGAGGGAGGGGCAGAGAGGACAGCAGGACTGATACTGACTAGGGTTGCAAAATTCCGGGAATTTTCAAAAATGGAAACTTTCCATGGGAATTTATGGTAATTAATGGGAATTTATGGGAATAAACTGGGAATTTTCAAAATTGATGGTTGGCTCTTCATAGGGAACTTAAAGCAAAAGGAAAAGAACAAGAGTACTACATTGAAGCTTCCCAGCGTAACGCGATGGGGTGGTGTTGTTATCATGTTTGACAGCCTTCTGGAGGGAAAGGAGTCTCTGCAAGAGATGGCCATATCCCAGTCTGCAGGCATCGACAGCGACATAAAGGAGGTCATCTTGGATGATGTGTTCTGGGAAAGAGTGTCTAGCAGTCAGAAAATCCTTAAACCTATTGCAGCAGCAATCGCGAAGATAGAGGGGGATGGTGCCATCTTGTCAGATGTCCAGTGCCTTTTTGCAGAACTCAAAGAAGAAATCCAGACAGTCCTGCCCACTTCCCTACTACTGAAAGCAGAGGAAACTGCTGTGGTCAAGTCATTGGAAAAGCGGAGGGAGTTCTGCATGAAGCCGGTGCATGCAGCAGCGTACATGCTGGACCCAAAATATGACAAGGGCATACTTTCTGGGGAAGAGATTAACGGTGCCTACGCGGTCATTACAGCCATGGCTGACCACCTGGGTCTCGATAAAGGCAAAGTTCTAGGCAGTTTGGCAAAGTATCGAACAAAGCAAGGCCTTTGGAAAGGGGATGGAATATGGCAGTCATGCCAGCACATATCTGCAGCCACCTGGTGGAAGGGACTATGTGGATCTGAGGCCCTTGCACCTGTAGCTTCCATCATCCTCCAAATCCCACCATCATCAGCCGCCTCCGAGCGCAACTGGTCACTGTTTGGCAACACCCACACAAAGGTTCGCAACAGGCTCACAAATGTGAGAGTGGAAAAGCTGGTTGGCATTCGGGCAAACCTAAGGCTCTTTGAGCCTGACACAGAGCCATCCTCAACAAGGCTGGAAAGTGACACTGAAGAGGAAGACTCAGAGTTGGATGTTGAGGAAGTGGACATGTTGTTGGATGTTGATGAGGCCCAGGAAGAGCCTATTGACTGAGCAAAAATGCAGAGGATTGCTTGAAGGAAGATTTGCATGTTTAATGGGACGTTTTGGAGGGAGAGTGGCTTTTTTCATTTAACATTTTGAATGGGACTTTGTGGAGATTTTTAGTTGGGGGGATTGCATTTTTGAATGAGTGGGGTTGGGAGATGGGTAACATTGAACCCAACATTCCTGTTTTTGTTCATCCATGAAACAAGTAATTAAAACGTGTTCTGTTCTACTTACAAATAAATCTGTTGAAATATCTGTTGAAAACATTTTGTATGGATGTTTTCTTATGACTTCTGTTTATATTTATGCTTGGATATAATATATTCCCAGTTAGTTCCCCTAAATTCCCATTAGTTCCCATAATTCCCATTATTCCCATGGAAAGTTTCCAATATGGAATATTTCCAAAATTCCCAAGCTTAACTTCCCATGGAAATTTACCGGAAACTTTCTGGAAATTTACCGGAAATTTTCCGCCCCTTTGCAACGCTAATACTGACTGATGTCTGTTCTTCATTCTTTCTAAACTTCACTCACTATTGTGATGTCAGGAATATGATTTATTTTATTGACATTTTAGATTTGTTTCCAGTGAGATATTGAGTTGATATTGTGACTTTGCTGTTTTAATATTACTGTTGCTGCTCTATAAACATTTAATTATAAAATATTCAGTTTTAATCCTGTTCTAAATTTATTCTTATAAAAAAACACAATAGTATTAGTTCTCTAAGAATCTCTTTCACATTCTAGCAAAATTTGGTGTTGTAATAGAAATATCCCCAGTTGAATTATTATCGAATTGATTTGAATCGGGACCTTGTGAATTGAAATCGAATCAATTCAGGACATCAGTGGCGATACCCAGCCTAAACCATGAACCTCAAGTACAGTACATTCAAACAATGTGACTGATATGTCTGATATGTTAGGAAAGGATTCTATTACATGGCTCAAATTGACACTCAAATATAAATCTTCCAAGATTTTGAATTACAGAAAACATGACATCACTAGACTTCAAACTTGGAAGCAAACCAGGAAAAGTAGTGGTGTAGTAAGGAATAATTACTAGTGGTTTATGTGTGAGGTGCAAAACAACACAAAAACGTGCAGTGGCCCCAGAGAACTAATAAAATGTTTTTGCATACTGCTCATAAAAATGAGCATATCTCAAAAACTAAATAATGTAAATATTTCAAATAACGTATGGGGTGTTAATAAATATGTTCTCTATATTTCTGCATTTAAAAATCATTGGGATCATGTTTTGTTTGTTAATTTTTGTATTTTTTCAAATGACCCAATTTCAGTACTTTTATTAATTATTATACTTTGTTTATTGACAAAAGCTTTTAGCTTAGGTTGTACAGATTTTAGGGATATGGAGCATTTGAAGATATACCAAGAAATTACATCACAATAAGCAAAAACACGAGTGTAGGCACTGGCAGACCATTTTTATTGCAGAGCTTAAAGTGTTAAATTCCTGGGTCCGAGACCTCTTTGGATAATTTGTCTCCCACTGAAAACCTCCTGTAAGTCTGAAGCTGAGCACATATCAAGTTATCAGAGAAAATAGGTGAGCACACATGAGCAGGTGCTGGGCTAGCGGCCCATTTGTGACATGCCAAACAGTGTAAGAGAAACACTTATTTGTAACATGAAATTTTACTGGTTTTAATCACTGGGTCTGTTTGTTTTGGAGAGGAAGATCTCTGTGGATGATTGAGCTCACAGTAAAAACCTCCTGAACAGTCAACACTGAAGGAATTCTAACCAGGAGGAGTTTCAGCTGGTTGCAATCTGAAATCCTCACTGCTAGATGCCACTAAATCCTCCTAAATTGTACATACTGGACCTATAATATCTATTTGTACCAATTTTAATGAGCAGCTGTATGCACTACATACTCAAAATGAGCTGTGTGATTTATTTTTGTTTGTTTTATTTTATTTTTGTGCTTTATCTTTTCTTTATTTATTATTGTTGCATTTAGCCCATGGTCAAAGTGGTGATGATTTAATGATGTGTGATTATGTTTGTTATGTTTCAGGTGGTGTACATCACTGTCGAGGATCTGCACAAAATTGACATCAACTGAAGTATGTGTCTCCTCATTTGTCTTATCCTTGCTAATGTACAACTTACAGTTATGGACCAGTACCAGTTTTGTAATGTGGGAAGGTTGTTTCGAGACAGTGTTAGGTCTGTTGTAAGCACATTTGAAGATGTTTGACTGTGACCTGGTGCAATATATCTCAGATATGAACGAAATCATAAAATCCACCATTGGTTGTTCTATATGAGACATCGTGCACTGATTGTTAGGGTTCATTATGCTGTTTCAGGGTTAAGTTTTCTGAGACAGACATCTGTTAATCAGCAGTGAGCTTGCTGTAACCACATAGAAGCCATTTTCATTAATAAACATGGTTCACTTTCTGTATATTGTAATCACTTTCTAACAGGCTCTCCACACTTGGTGCCCAGCAGCTGTATGTTTCAACTGTCCACTATACAAAACCACATTCACACATCTGACACCAGTTTGTCCAGTCATGTGGTAACAATACTGTTAAAATGCAATTTACAGTTCATTATACTTAACCCTTTAGTGCTCTCACCAAGTAATGGAAATGGATTTTTTTCCTGCCGTAGTTTGTTACAGCAAACTTTTTTTTTTTTTTTTTAATACTTCTGTGTTGGCGACAGCTGTGGTCAGAGGCATTACATTTTTTGGAAGTCCAAATTTGGCAGGAACGTCTCACACACACTGCAGTGATGAAGTGACCAATGTCAACAGCTTTTTGGAGTCACAGCAGTTTATGATGAGAAGAATATTTTGGTAAAGCAACTTTTACTATGGACATTTTGGCTGATTGGTTGAGCATGTATTTAGAAGGCCTCTTAAGTATACACACTATATGCCTACATATAAGCCTACAATAAATCTCATATTGCCTTTGATTGTTACCCCAAAAATGGGCCACATCTGAAGAAAGATTTTCTGCCTCTAAACTTTAGGTAAAAACCAGATAAAATGGTCTTAAATACAGAAGAGCCACCTGCAGTTAGTTTGTTTTGTTTTGGGTTTTATTTCTTCTTTTTTTTTGGTCCAGCAGTTTTGGCTGGTCTAGGCATTTGGGGCTCTAGCTTAAGTATCTTTAGTATCTTCACTAAAGATACCTTTAATATCATTTGTGAATGGAACGGAGGCACAACGAGACCAATCAGGGTTTAAGGCCCAGACACACCAAACACCACACCAAAGTCTGTAATCATCATTCAGAAAGGGGAAACAGGAAGACCATCTTGACCTAGTTAACCAGTTAGCACATTAACAACACGATTTAATATTGAAAGAACAGAGCATATTTACAGTGCGACAGTAAACAATAACAAAAACCATCAGGAAATATTTCTCCTAAAGAGCTCAATGTATAAGTAAGGGTTAATCAACTAGTAGGTGTGTTCCAAATGGTTTTAATGCACGACGTGGGGGTGAAGAACTATACTATAGTGGATTAACCCGCTTATACCATGGTCATTTGCCAAGAATATAGGGATAAAAGTTTTTGAAGCAAGAGTAAGTATGTATTCAAATCCGTGTTCTTTTGTTTTTGGCAGAGAAAGTCCGTCAGTATCTTAACTGCCCATTTTGTTGTCTTTTTTGTATTTATCTCATCTTTCTCCTCCTCTATCATTTGAAGCTCTTCAGGTGTCAGTTCCTTGTGCCGTTTTTCATTAAAAAAGCTCATGAAATCATTAATAATAATAACTTTAATTTATATAGCGCCTTTCAAGAAACCCAAGGTCGCTTTACAATACATAGTAATGAAACAATAACACCAACAGGACAGTACAATACAACACAAGCAGTACAGAAAAGCAACAAAACTATAACAAACAACAGAAGAAAGCAGAGAAACTGTGTGATGGTACACTGGGCATGAGATGGATTATTGAACTAAAAAGCCATGGTGAACAGATGAGTTTTGAGAGTGGATTTGAAAATGTCCAGTGAAGGGGCGTTGTGGATTACAGGGGGGAGAGAGTTCCAGAGGGTGGGGGCAGCGACGTTGAAGGCCTGGTCACCAAAAGTTCGGAGGCGGGAGTGAGGGATGGAGAGTAGGCCGGAGTCAGAGGAGCGCAGAGATCTGGACGGAGTGTAGGGGTGGAGGAGGTCCGTTATGTACTGTGGGGTGAGGGCATGGAGGGACTTGTAGGTGAGGAGGAAGATTTTGTAGGTCATGCAGGACTAGACCGGGAGCCAGTGGAGATGGATGAGGGTGGGGGTAATGTGCTGCCAGGGCTTGGTGCGGGTGAGGACCCTGGCAGCTGAGTTTTGTGCATATTGGAGCCTTCCCAGGGTTTTGTGTCGAACCCCGAACAGGACACCATTACAGTAGTCCAGGCAGGAAGTGATGAAGGAGTGGATGAGTGTTTCTGCAACTGAGTCGGTGAGTGATGGCCGGAGTCTGGAGATGTTTTTCAGGTGGGGGGAAAGCAGATTTGGTAACAGATTTGATGTGGGTCTGAAATGAGAGGGTGGAGTCGAGGATCACTCCCAGGTTGCGGACCTCAGCAGATGGTAAGATGGTGGCACTGTCAATGGTTAGGATTAGATCCCCAACCTTCCAGAGCAGTGCCTTGGGGGCCACAACCATGAGCTCTGTCTTGTTGCTGTTGAGTTTGAGTAGATTAGATGTCAACCAGGATTTTATATCGAGGAGGCAATTGATGAGAGACTGAGGGGGCAGATGGGCAGAGGGTTTTGTACTGATGTAGAGCTGGGTGTCGTCGGCATATGAATGAAAGTTGAGACCATGGCGGCGGATGATTTTGCCTACATCCTTTAGCCCTTACTTCTAAGGGCTAAAGGATCTTATTTTCTTCTAGTTTGCTCTGGCATTGCGGAGGGTTTTGAGACTGACCTCCCAGACCAAACGAGATTCTTCCAGTTTGGTTAATCGCCAGTTACTTTAAAATTTTCGCGATATTTGTTTTAATTTTCGGGTTTGGGAGTTGTGCCAAGGGGCTAGTAGTAGTAGTAATAGTACCAACAAATGCCCAGTTGGTTAACAAACTGCCCAGATGTTACAATGTGAATGGACTAACAAATGAACTTTTTCAACTGTGGACTGAAGATGTGTTTGCCCTCAGGATCACACATCAAGTGCAATCCTCTGACCAAAGGGGGGATGTTGGGATTCACAGTACCACAGATGATTTATCATTTGGTAAAATGATCACTGATTTCAAGGCTTTTTCCTCTGCATGCTCTTTGTCTTCAAACAAAGAGAGCTAAGTGGCACCCATCTCCACAGGAGGTCTCACCTCACACCTCAGTGAGACTCAAGTCCCAAAACTTGATTGGACAAGACCTTTTACAGTGACATGTGACTCTGTGATGTCACAGGCCTTGTGTACAAGATCTGCTCCCTTCCACAGAACTTCCTCTTCTCTGCTCCAACCGTGGAGCAGTGCTCTTCTTGCCCCAGCTGCTGTAGCAGCTGCACCCCTCTTTCCAGCTGGGCCTGGGACAGCAGAGGCCCAAACCCCTGCTCCATAGCCCAAACCACTAAAGTGAGGACAACTGATCACAGACTCTCTTGCAAACACAAGGTTTGCAAACTAGCTTTCCAGCAACAAGGAACTAAGTGAGTTAGCACCCAGCGTCTAACTCTGCAAGGACCCCGAGCGACCAGCTTCCTCGGGTCAGAACCTTTGGAACAAAGGACACCACAAAGACTGCAGCTGAAACCACACCTTCCCAGCCTTCTTCTGCTGGCTAACAAAGCAGCACCACCAAGTGACTCTTTCCTCCATCCATTCAAGGATCGGTAATGTAACAACTGGGCATAGCTTATCACAGCTTTACAGGCTAAGCAAGACTGTTTAACTTGTTGTATGTGCTTTGATGCTGTTTATTGAGTATTGTTGTGATAGATTGCAGTTAGGTCATTGATTAGTTGGCTTCGCCAAAGCTAAGTTTGCTAATACTGTTCACAAACAGATTCTTGCATGCAACTAAACAATCTCTGCACTAATTCAGACCGTTTGCAACACACGTCACATTGACACAGACTCATTAACAAACAGGCTTTCAACAGAGCTACATCCAAATAGAGCTGTCAACGAATATTCTAAATTCGAATTTAAATTCGAATTTGAAAAAAAAAATGGACCTTCGAATGTGAAAATTGATATTCGATTGTGGAAAAAAAAAAAAACACCACCGCAGCTGTCCTCTTTGCGAGTGGGCGTTGGCATCAGACGCGCATTTCTCCAGCCTGGTCGACAAGCGGTTCTGCTCCCAGCTGTTGTCTCCGTCACCCGGCTTGACACATTCGCTCGCGGCTCGCGCAGAAAATAGACCAGATGCCGAAACGATCGCTGCAGGGCGCGAGCCGGTCACAGTCCGGCGCTTCGAGGCTATTCGCAGCGCTTCCGCGGGCGGTGTGGTCACGGGTCAGAGAGGGGGGACGAGCGAGAGGTCCGCGGTCGTTTATAATGTAATGTTATAGATAATTGTTTTATGTGTTTTAATGTGTAGGTATGTAAATGTTTTCAAAGATGTTTATGTTGAAATAAAAATACATTCTCTCCTCTCTATGACACTTGTATCTCGACCAGTAGCCTACTTTTGTTGCGTTGCTGATCCTCTATGGTACACAAATACAGTAATAATCACATATTGGAACAACGGGACGATGGACTAATGAGCGGTCGGAACAATGAGAGGTCGAAACAATGCTACGGCACCACTTTTGACAACCCTATTATGTTCTGGCTCAAGTGGGAAGGATTAAGGAAAAAAGGTGGAGATTCAGCAGAATCTTCACCAGCATAAAAGGGAGAGCGCAGAGAGTGAAACTTACCGTAAGTCTTGTTCCGGAGCTTGACTCATGACTTGTATGTGTTGTTGCTTGTGAACACATTAAACTCGGTTGCACCTGATTCTACTTGTCTCCAGTGATTTTCTGAGTACCAGACATCTGATTCTAAAATACTTTCTGAGTAAAGGGGAGTCCAACCAAAGAAGCTGAAGGTGAGGCCTGGAGCCAACTGGCCCAGCTTCAGGCATCGATTGTTGCCACATCACTCCGAACCTCAGGAAACGTACCAGGACATACTGGTCCCTGTTACCACCCTGACCTGCTCTATGGGCGTGCTCAATTTTGAAATCCGTACTCACTTCAATATCCAGTGCCTCAGTGAGAAGCTTCTGCACAAACCTTTGCATGTCTCGTCCTTCGGAGCCTTCCACTATTCCAACTATATGAATATTATTATGGCGGCCGGCGTCTTCGAAGTAAATTATTTTGTCCTGGAGTTGGGCAATGTTTTTGACTGCAGTGGCTCCCCGGCTTTGGCCTTGATCTTCTAAGGCTGAAATTCAGGTCTCAGCTTCAGTCAGTTGAGCTCCCGGCTTCTCCACCGCTGTTTGGACTGCATCCATGCCAGACTTTAGCCCACTCATATCGGACGCAATGCCATGCAGCAGCATTTTAATGCTCGTTAGCTCTACTGCGCTATCCGTCTGTGATATGGTTGGAGTCGCTGCCATGTTCTCTCTGTGTCTGTGTGAGTCTGTCGAGTAAGACTTCTCAAACGATACTGTGTAAGGGTTTTGTGGACTTGTTGCATATTAGTATGAAGATACAATCCTCTGCATGCTTATTTTCTGTATTTAGAGTATGGCAATTATAGGAGCCACATCTGCTTATTTGTCTGTCTCACAGTTATGTCAGGTCTCCATGGGTGGCAGTGTAGGGATTCTTTATAAGCACAGATGTAGGTGGTCAGGCAAGGCATGGGGTGGAAGGTCATGCGGTTTATACCGCTCACTCGCTCACTCACTCCTTTTGTTTTCCAGCAGCATCACATCATAAGTTTTTTTTTAATTGCATTAATCAAGTCATGTTTTTGTTCTAACCTTTCGACTATTACATGGGAACACCGCCCAAACTTGAGCAACAGCATGGAGAGCTGTTTTGTTATCAAGAGTGTGTCAAAAACAGTCTCTCGGGCACTTCCGGCGGTGCGAGCTACAGAATGGCAGCACAACACTGAGCTCTCACATCGGCCAGGTAGAATACCCGTAAGTCAAGTGCTGTAGCTCTCAAAACTAGTCTCAAATTGAAGGGAGAATGGACGGGGACAAACAAAGAAAAACGAGGTCGACAGTTAAGAGTGCCACAGAGAGGGAAATTGAGAAAAAGGAAGCTGCCGCTAACGCTAGCGTAGCCTCCTGCCTCGAGAAACATGGCGACTCCGAAGAAGAAGGCGACACACCAGCTACACTCAGCTCTATCTGTAAGGTGATGGGCGAAGTCATGGCCGAGGGGATGCGTGATTTGAAGTCGGATATGAGAAAAGAATTATCCGAATTTCGAGCTAGCTTTTGTCAGGATATGAAAGCACAACTAGATGAACTCACTTCTGAAATTAATCAGAAACTTCAAGATGCGACCGGCCAAATTGACGAGGCTACTCGGCGCTTGGAGGAGGTTGAGAGAAGCATGGCAGGATCAGAAAAGTGGGATATCGGCGTTAAAGATACTTTAATTCAACTACTCAAAAACCAAGAAATACTGCAGGCGAAAGTGACGGACCTCGAAGGACGTTCTTGGCGCAATAACGTCCGCATATACGGCGTCCCAGAAAACACGGAGGGCACTTCTATGAACTGCTTTATCGAGGATTTAATTATGAGAGAACTTGGAGATAACCTGGGTCTTTCTCTGGGGAAAGAACTAGGAATTGAAAGGGCCCACCGAGCACTGGCCCCCAAGCCACCAACTGGTGTGTCACCACGCTCAATTGTGGTGCAATTCCTACAGTTTACGACTAAAGAAAAAGTTTTACAGGCTGCCTGGAAGAAGACGATGTACGTGCAGGAAAAGAGGGTGTATTTTGATCACGACTACGCCGAGCAGGTGCAGCAGAAAAAAAAGGAGTACGCTCCGATCAAGCGAGTGCTTAAGGAAAACAAAATCAGGTTCCAAACCCCGCTCACCAAGATGCGAGTACATCTTGACTCTGGTGCAGTCACCTACAACAACGCCACAGAAGCAGCGGAGGATTTGTCCAAGCGAGGCTTTTCGGTGGGACGCATCCACGGAAGCAAGGCAGAGGGCATCACGGAGGAAATTCTTACTAAGCTTCTTCCATGGAACATAGCTGGAGAGCGCCGGAAGTTACTTTATGAAACATTTATGCTCCCCCTGGAAGTGGTAAACCCTTTTTTAAGAAAATATTTGATTTAATTGCAACTGAAACGTATGGCACCCTTATTTGCGCTGGCGATCTAAATATATTATTGAATCCTAGGTCAGACACAACCAGTACAACAAGAAATAAGAGCTCTGTTGAGAAACAGGTGAACAGTATGCTGCAAAGTCTGGGTTTAACTGATGTATGGCGGGATTTAAATAGATTTGATTCTGATTATACATTCTATTCGGCCCGTCATGACACTCATTCGAGGATCGATTACTTTCTTATGTTCAACACTGATCGGCACAGGATTAGGGACTGTAGAATAGGTCAGAGAGACCTCTCAGACCATTCTGGACTGTATTTAAAAATTCACCTCGACTGTGCCCAAGGAAAACTCTATGGAGGCTTAACACAGGTATGCTAAATGGTGCAGCATTTAAAGCTACAATGACAGGGGAATTGAAGGACTTTTTAGAATATAATGATAATGACGAAGTTAGTCCGGCTATACTGTGGGATACAGCCAAAGCCTTCCTCAGAGGGAAAATAATAGCTTATTCAGCTCTCTTAAAAAAGTTAAAAGCGAAAAAAACTGTCTGATCTGGAAGTTAAACTCAGGGACTTAGAACGGCTCCATGGCTATACTAAAGACCCATCTGCCCTTTTACAAATGAGGTCTATTAAACAGGAAATAGATCAAATTTGCAGCGAAGAGGTCGAAAAGAAAATCAGATTTATGAGACAACGGTACTATGAAGCTGGCCCAAAAGAGGCTAAATTACTAGCATGGAGGCTCCGCAAGCAACAAGCGGAAAAGTCAATTTATAAATTAAGGGATCCCATAACAAATAAATTATCGACTAAACTAGAGGAAATCCAGAAATCATTTGAAACATACTACAAATCACTATACACCCAACCGGAGAAAGCTAGCGAACAAAAAATTGAATAGTTTTTGAATTCATTAGACCTTCCCTCTCTAGGTAAGGAGCACAA
>NC_065516.1:6064973-6066059 GCF_006386435.1 Epinephelus moara
CTTGCTTGAAGGATTATTATTTATCAGCCCAGCTCAGACCACTGGTGCTCTGGTGTAATTCATCTTATGAGGCCAAGTGGAAAGATATTGAGTTTTCTTTGGGGGACACACCAATACAGTCAGTTCTGGGTTGTCTTGATAGGGTAAAGGAAATATTCGAATTCAAGAACCACTGTGTGAGTTTTACCTTTAAGAAGTGGTTAGAGGTTGTTAAGAAATTCCAGCTCCACAAAGAGGTAAAAATACTTAGTTGGCCAGCTTACAATCCCCACTTTGCACCAGCTACCCTTGATCATGGATACAAACGATGGACCCAGATTGGCATCACCGCCCTCTGTAAAATTATATCAAAAGGGGAACTTGACAGTTTCCAGCACCTGAGTCAGTTGTTTAATCTTGAGAGACAGGATTTTTACAGGTATTTACAGGTACGCAATTTTTTCACGAAGGAGATCAGAGGTCTTAACCCTGAAAATTTTTCAAAAATTATTCAGATTTTTATTGATGCATTTAAGTGTGAAAATACTAGAGGGGTTACAGGCAAATTGTATAAAGCTATTACTTCTATGAACAAAAATTCTACAGACTATGTACGACAGCGCTGGAAAAAGGACCTAGGGATGGAAATAACTGTGGAGGAGTGTACACATGCGTGGGAAACTCAATGCTCAACCACTAATTCATTGACATGGAGAGATTTTGGATGGAAGAGTTTGATACGCTTTTTTATAACACCAAAGCAGAAATCCAAGTGGACTGGGACACAGCTCCCCTGTTGGAGGGAGTGTGGATCAACGCAAGCGGACCATGCCCATGTATTTTGGTTGTGTCCACGGATTAGACCTTTTTGGGAAAAGACAGGACGTTTACTATCTAAGCTCCTGGGTCTTAACAGTGTTGAGTCTTTTGCAGTTCTGTATCTAGGTGTTACTCCCAAAGGCCTATCTAAGCAAGATTTTCCTTGTCGCATGTAAAAAAGCTGTCACCAAATGTTGGCTTCAGAAAAACCCTCCCTCTATGGATCTTTTTATAAATGTAGTCAGTTCTATACACTCCATGGAAAAGATGACTTTGACCCTGCGTCTA
>NC_065516.1:6066624-6069489 GCF_006386435.1 Epinephelus moara
AGACAGGGCTGCCCCATTAGTCCGACCCTGTTTAATCTCTTTATTGAACCTTTGGCTCAAGCCATTAGACAAGAAGGTGGTCTGGAGGGTATAACTATAGGGGGATCAGAATACAAAGCCTGTCTGTACGCAGATGATTTATTGGTGACTGTACGTAATCCAGGTTTAGGGGTACCTTTGTTGATGAATATTTTAAAGATGTACGGAAGTTACTCTGGTTATACACTCAATATTCACAAAACGCAGGCCCTGACATTCAATTACACCCCTACTTCCGAATTGGTGAATAAGTACAATTTTAAGTGGCATTCACCATGTATCCAATACCTTGGGGTTTACCTGCCAAAAGATTTGTCCTCCTTGTACACAGTAAATTATAATCGGATTAATAAAAAGATATATAATGATATATGCTGCGAGGGTCATAAGGACAGAGGGATGTCATATGCTGTAAAGCCCTGTGAGGCAAATTGTGATTTGTGATATTGGGCTATAAAATTGATTGATTGATTGATATAGACAGGTGGGCCTTGCTCCCCCTCGACATAGGTGGCAGAGTAAGATCAATTAAGATGAATGTTCTTCCCAGGCTACTGCACTTATTCACAGCTCTGCCAGTAGAGGTCCCCAGCAAACAGTTTAGAGAATGGGATAAACATATCTCCAGGTTTATATGGAATCAAAAGAGACCCCGGGTTAAATACTCAACACTTCAGTTGCCGAGAGAGGGGGGAGGCTTGGCACTTCCTTGCTTGAAGGATTATTATTTATCAGTCCAGCTCAGACCACTGGTGCTCTGGTGTAATTCATCTTATGAGGCCAAGTGGAAAGATATTGAGTTTTCTTTGGGGGATACACCAATACAGTCAGTTCTTGGTTGTCTTGATAGGGTAAAGGAAATATTCGAATCCAAGAACCACTGTGTGAGTTTTACCATTAAGAATTGGTTAGAGGTTGTTAAGAAATTCCAGCTCCACAAAGAGGTAAAAATACTTAGTTGGCCAGCTTACAATCCTCACTTTGCACCAGCTACCCTTGATCATGGATACAAACGATGGACCCAGATTGGTATCACCGCCCTCTGTAAAATTATATCAAAAGGGGAACTTGACAGTTTCCAGCACCTGAGTCAGTTATTTAATCTTGAGAGGCAGGATTTTTACAGGTATTTACAGGTACACAATTTTTTCACGAAGGAGATCAGAGGTCTTAACCCTGAAAATTTTTCAAAAATTATTCAGATTTTTATTGATGCATATAAGTGTGAAAATATTAGAGGGGTTACAGGCAAATTGTATAAAGCTATTACTTCTATGAACAAAAATTCTACAGACTATGTACGACAGCGCTGGGAAAAGGACCTAGGGATGGAAATAACTGTGGAGGAGTGGACACATGCGTGGGAAACTCAATGCTCAACCACTAATTCATTGACATGGAGAGATTTTGGATGGAAGAGTTTGATACGCTTTTTTATAACACCAAAGCAGAAATCCAAGTGGACTGGGACACAGCTCCCCTGTTGGAGGGAGTGTGGATCAACGCAAGCGGACCATGCCCATGTATTTTGGTTGTGTCCACGGATTAGACCTTTTTGGGAAAAGACAGGACGTTTACTATCTAAGCTCCTGGGTCTTAACAGTGTTGAGTCTTTTGCAGTTCTGTATCTAGGTGTTACTCCCAAAGGCCTATCTAAGCAAGATTTTCCTTGTCGCATGTAAAAAAGCTGTCACCAAATGTTGGCTTCAGAAAAACCCTCCCTCTATGGATCTTTTTATAAATGTAGTCAGTTCTATACACTCCATGGAAAAGATGACTTTGACCCTGCGTCTATAGAAAGATAAGGGGGAAAACTTTTGGAGAAAATGGGATTGTTACCTGCAGGAAAACGACATTGATTAGGGATTTTTTCTTTTAATTTTTATTATTCTATTCTTTTATTTGTTGTGGGACTAAACTGTGAAATTTCTCTACAATAACCTGTACCTGTACCTGTTTCTGAGGTACTTATATTTGCCAAGACCTCATGTTCTGTTCTCTATATTTTGTTGTTTCTTTTTTCTACTGTACTTGAAATCCTGAAAAAAATAAAGTTTAAAAAAAAAAAAAAAAAAAAAAAAAAAACAGTCTCTCACACCATCATCGTCACCCTGAAAGGAAGGAAAAGTTTATGGGCACCGACTATCACCTGGGAGGTCCGGTTAGTACACTCACCTGTACAGACGCTTGTATCGCTCATTTGGAACAGCATTGCGCTGATGCGGCAGTCGGCCACTTTGATGTTGATGTTTCTCATTCAAGACTTTATTCATTGAAATGACTAATGAATTTATGGAAATTGGAGGAAAGAGATAATTGTTCATCTCATGTGACTGTAGCCCCTTTTACACTGCCAGATTTTCTGCGAATGTTGGGCCGTTTTTCCAGCAAGCTGCGAGCGTTTAGACACACAGAGCCGGATTGGCAAGTTGATCCAAGGTGCCCAATTTTCCGCCATGTAGGGTAGTCATATTGGCAGAACCCTTTTAGTTTAAACAGACCGAGGTGGCCTTCCGCAACGAGAGGGGCTGTTGAAGACTTGTGGGAGGAGCTGTTGATGATGCACCTGCGAGCCACTGGCGGTGGATAAACAGGAAACAGCTGATAGCAGGAATTAGTGAGCAGCTAGTAGCAAGAGGGAAACCAAACTGACAGACACTGTAAAGATGAGCAACTGGGGAGACAAGGAATTGCGCGCCCTCCTTGTCCTCGCAAATGAAGAGGCAATTAACCGTCAGATGAAAAAAACCTGGATGGACACCAATTTCCTGATGTTAAATTCAGACAAAACTGAAGTTATTGTTCTTGGCCCCAAACAACTCAGAG
>NC_065516.1:6069655-6078317 GCF_006386435.1 Epinephelus moara
CTTATTATCCCACCAGAACACTGTGCTCTGAGAACGCAGGGTTACTCGTGGTCCCTAAAGTCTCCAAAAGTAGATCAGGAGCCAGAGCCTTCAGCTATCAGGCTCCTCTCCTGTGGAATCATCTTCCTGTTACGGTCCGGGAGGCAGACACCGTCTCCACATTTAAGTTCAAAGGTTCAAACAACTATGTAAAAAGGCCTATGAGCTTCCTAAGACATGGCTCACTCAGTTTTCTCTCCCGGAGGAGGACCAGAGAAAACAGAAAACATCATTTCAGTCCAAAAAGTCAGACAATGATGTGTTTGTTGAAGAAATATCAAAATGGTTGAAAGAGAATGGAATCCCACATGATGATGATGGTGATGATGCTGATGAAAATGATGATGATGATGATCAAAATGGTGATGTTGATAAAAATTATGTTGATGAAAATGATGATTGTAGGGGCATATTGATAAGTCCATCCTCAGCAAGGTTAGATGTTTATTACCCTGCCCCCGAACGCTACCCCTCGCTGACCAAATAATTCTGTGTGATAAAATTGAAATGTATGCTGGAAGTGAGATTATTCTTTTTGTTCCTCTTTGTTGGCCGTTTGCCATGTCCTGACTTGTACACATACATAATCATGTTTTTACCTGAATGATACTTTGCTTTAACCCTGTTAAAACAAAAGATTGATAAGTTGCAGAATTCAATTTTAAGTTTCAACTGTTGACCCCTCTCTAACATGCCATACTGCCATCTTATGGCGGAGTTAAGAAGAGTTACCGCAAGGAAGTCAACTTTATATAATTTGAATGACGATATAATTAGGGATTATTAATCAACTTGTTGCATGATTTGCTCCTTCAATTTGTTTTTCATTATATGTTGTCATTGAGTTAATCTAGAGTGTGTGTATTTGACGTAGGCTAGCTGATACCACGGCATAATAAGTGTATTTTGATTTAATATTAATCTGTATGTTTAATTGGATGTTAAGAATCAATGTTGACCATAGTGAGAAGAGTATGCATCCCTCGCGTGTAACATATCAAAGTATACGACCTCGTATCAGGAAAGCATTAAAGTTTCCTCTGAATATATCCCATGGTGATTCCCTGATAAAATCCGCCCACTTTTTGGCCAGTCAAATACCCGTGCGCTCGGCGCAGCTCAGTTCAGTGTCTTTTTCAGTTCATTCATTTGTTGTTTTCTGGATCTTCATTCTGTATGTTTTTACTATGTATATAATTGTGTCCTGTGTGAGGACCCCAGGAAGAATAGCCATTACTCCCACAATGGAGTGATGGCTAATGGGGATCCTAATAAATAAATAAACAAATAAACAAATTCTAGCAGTGTCTTTTTCAGTTAATTCTAGTAGTATCTTTTTCCGTTTTAGTTATCTGTTTTTCCAGTCCTCTTTCAGTCTTCTAGTCTTTTGTTAGTTATTCCCTATTATTCCTACTGTGAGTTCTGCCGTGCTTATTCGTATTTTACCTTCTTGTCGTGCGTAATTTCTTTTATTACACTTTTAACTCTTTTGTGTTCACGATCAAAGTTATTTTGTCTATCCAGTTTTTTTTTATCTCCAGTGTTTTCAACATTTTTGCTCGTAATAATAACTTTGACAATAAAATCGAACGGCCAGCGATATTGTTATCACCATTATTATAAGTGAGTAACAAGAACCAAGTAGACCAGCACCTGCCGACCAACCTCTTCGCTCCAGATTAATCGGAACCAGCGGCTGCCAGCCACTTGCTACAGTGGTCCTCGTGCCAAGCCCAAAGGCCTTCTGCAGTGTGAACCAGCCCATTGGGCACCCGCAGGACATCGCAAATTCAACCGCTCCCCCCTGCTGTGAGACAGCCGTTCCATTCTGCTAGAAAGTCCGGGAGCTGTGGTGCGACAGTCCAGGGGCCCTAAGAGGAGCTTCGCCTTTGATCCCCGCTGCTAAAAGTAGGCCAAAACTTCCATAACTTGAGTAAGCCGCTGTGCAGTGAAGAGTGAGGTCGAGCAGGAGGAGTTAATTATTCTGATTTTAATTTAGGTTTCATTACGTGAGTGGTTTTGCGCATTCCTGCGTTCCCCATTTATAATAGGCCTATAGGCTATCTTAACATACTTTCCCACTATTGCCAAACTAAATAACTCACACGAGTGTTACTTCTTATTTCATTCCATTTATATACTGTTAATTTTGTGTTGTGTCATATAATCATCATTTGCTATTCCTTTATTCAGTTGTTACCTATTAAGCTTAAATAAATCTTCATTTATCGCCAAGTCGTTGTCTGTGTATATATCTTTTGGACAGGAGCTGAGATCACTGTATAGAGAATTCATAACCCAGATACTGAGATTGATTCATTATTGATAAGCGTGCTGACGCATTAATAACTGATTTACGGAGTTATTAATTTGATTTGTCGCTTCCCTCATTAGGAGGGTGGTGCCCCAAAATTTATTACGAGTGCAAATATTCTCAAAGAGGTATTTCCCCAACATGATGTTGATAAAAATGCAAAGTCTGAATGTCAAGATGATATTAATCCAGAGGACACTCAGTACGTTTACATGCACAGTTTAATTCCACTTTTAATCGGAATGAAAGGCCATTCCGATTAAAAGTGGTCATGTAAATGGTCATTCCGATTGAAAAACGGTCATTCCGATTGAAAATTAAATCCGATTAAAGGGGGTGGTTTATTGTCATTCCAAATGAAAGAATTTTGTGTGCATGTATACACTCATTCCTCTTTAAATTCATCCGGTCTTTCTGCGCATGCTAGTTTCCTAGCGCATAGCAACGGGCTGCATAGCAACAGGCTGAGATAGAGCAGTCGGACTTGTTGCACTCACTGGTTTCCATTCGCCACAGCACAGTCTTCTATCTCCCTTCTCCTCCTCAACAGATGAAGCATTAGCAGAACAAGGTTGTTGTCGTACTGCTGCTTCAAGAATATAAGCAAAACAAGCCCGAAAAACGCACTAAGAACGGCGTCGTCAAGCATCCAGAGCGAGGACTATACAGTGTTTTCTTCCGGTAAACGTAAACACGTAACATCCGCCCCGCCCCCTATCCAATCAGAAACCTTCCCTGCCCCAAACCTTGCGCAGACCTGAATAAAGGCGATTGAACTGATCTCCCACGTAAACCCTCATTCGCAATGAATATTTCCCATGTAAACTACCTGGAAAGACTTTAATTCCGAATGATTTCATTCAGATTTATTTCATTCCGAATGAGAAGCTATCATGTAACCATAGGCAGTGTGTCTAATGTGCCAAGTAAAAGGTCAAGCAGGAGAAGCCATTCTAGATCAGCCATATCTAGTACTTCATCTGCACGCTTAAAGGCAAAGGCTGAGAAAGCAGCTTTAATGGAGAAAGCTGCTGCTCTGCAAAGGAGACATGAACTTAAGGCACAAGAGGAGAAACTCAGACAGGAAAGTGACAAACTGAGAAAAATTAAGGAGCAGCTGGACATTGATGCACAAATAGCTGCTGCTGCTACAAGTCTCTCTGTGCTGGAAGGCAGTGATGTTGGAAGAAAGTCCAGTTCAAATGGAATGAGTTCTTATGTGAGCAAAGGACTTAAGGAGCAAAAACTGGAATTCAACCCAAATGCAAATGTGTTTGTGCCAAAGGGAAAAATCCTGACTTTGGATCAAGGCTCAACAGCGCCACCTGTCCCATCTATACAAGATGATAGACCAAAAGTCAATGTGCAAACACAGCCACAGGACCAAATCCAACATGGCACCTCAATAGGAATGGATAACACTCTCAGGTCACTGTTTAAACCAAACACTGGAATGTCTCGTACAACCACATTAAAGCACCAACCTCAAAATGTTTTCACAGCCTCTGCTGCTGCATCCCTCAGGTCAGTAGCTGCACAGGAACAACATCTGCACAGGTTTCAAAATGGACATTCACCAGTGCAAAATACAAGTGAGCACGATGTCATTTGTGGTATTATGCAATGCTTGTTCAACAGCAAATGTCAACTACCATACCACAAAGAGAAATTACAATTTTTGACGGTGCTCCATTGCAATGTACCTCCTTTATTAAGACATTTAAACATTGTATTGAAGAGAGAACCAGTAGTTATCAATACTGTTTGTATTTTCTAGAGCAATACACCAGGGGGCAGCCCAGAGAACTGGTGAGAACTTGTCTACACGTGACACCACAACAAGGTTATCAAAGAGCCAAAAGCCTTTTGAAAGAACACTTCGGCAACGAATACAAGAGCTTACATGGACAAAGTATTTGCATAGCCTGTTGTTAAGGCAGAGGATGTTCAGGTGCTGAATGAATTTGCTCTGTTCCTCAGAGGATGTTGCAATGCTATGACTGAGATACAGTACACGGAGGAGTTGAATATCCCATCAAACATGAGGAATGTCATCATGAAGTGGCCATACAAACTAAGGGAAAGGTGGAGGTCTACAGCCTGTGACATTCAAGAACGACAAGGCTACAGAGCCACATTTCCTGATATGGTGAACTTCCTGGAGAATCAAGTTAAGATCTTATCTCATCCACTCTTTGGTGACATTTCAGATCCACGTCTAAGCACATTAACACAGCCTGTTAACAGGAGCAAACCGCAAACCAGGAGCAACATCAAAGGAAGCCGCTTTGCAACAACCATTGCAGCTACCAACCACACTGCACCTCCTAAGCCCACAGTATTCAAGATGCAAAAGCAGCCCATAACATCTAAAGAGCTGTCATCAGAAGCCTATCTTTATTGTGAAGAGCTACATTCATTATCCAAATGTTCAAAACTGAAAAAAATAATTCTCAAAGGGAGAAAATTGAATTCCTGAGGGGTAAAGGAATCTGTTTTGGATGTTTGAAGGTCAGCCACATGAGCAAGGAATGCAGAAGTCGTCTGTCATGTGATGGATGCAATCTAAGGCACCCAACTATTCTTCATATCCACAATAAAGATGAAGTCAGCAAACCACAAGAAACACCAGTCAGTAGTGCACTTGCACTTGTAAGGTCCTGACCTCACAAATTCTCTCTTTGGTGTCTTAACAAGATTCAGACAGGAGAACATTGCTCTGATGACTGATGTCCAACCTATGTTCCATCAGGTGAGGGTGTCAGAGAAGCATGTGGATTTTCTTCGCTTCCTCTGGTGGCCGAAAGGAGACACGTCACAGAGTCCAGTGGAGCACATCTTTGGAGCAGTTTAATCACCAAGTTGTGCTAACTATGCTTTGAGGAGGACTGCAATGGACAATAAGGATGATTTCAAAGTAGAGGTGACAACATCTACAACAACTTTTATGTGGACGATTGTTTGAAATCTCTGCCCACAGAAGAGGATGCAATGCAGCTGGTTGTTGATCTTGCTGACATATGTGCAAAGGAAGGATTTCAGCTGGTAAAGTGGACCAGTGTGGTGAGGGGAAGCCCTGGCTGGTGACGTCAGCAGCCAGGACTCCCTAATGACTCGATTTGATTCAGGTGTGACTGATTTTTGCTGAGAAGAGGAGAGAACAAAAGACACTGACACGTTGCGATTCGTGTTGGAGCACCCGTTACTGCGGCTCAGCACTCTGTCAGGAGGGTGGGTGCCGTTCGCAGCAAGTTAGAACTGCCGGCGGTGAAGACAGGTAGCCAGGGGGGTTAGCTGTTCCTGCGTTAGGAGGGGAGGTCTGTTGCCTCCTGTAGTTAGATTAGGGCCGGGTTTAGAGAGTGCCGGAGCCGCTATCGCTCCGTGTGTTGCTGCCTGCTGTGACACTGACTGGCCGTGGCCGGATCCTGTTCACGCCGTCCAACAAAGCCGTTTCCCCGGGGAGTTGGACGGCGACACAAGCTCAGACCCCCGGGGAGGGTCTCACTGGGCGGGCGAGTTAAGTATAACTGTTTATAACTGTTATTAGTTTTATGACTGTATTTTTAGATTGTGTATAGGTCAACCTATTTCATTGTTTTAATAGTGTGGAGAGGGAGGGCTATTGGGGAGGAACAACTCAGCTGGCGGGACACTCGTTGGGTTTCTCTTAAAGTGTGTATTTTTGCATTATAGTGCCTCCCGTTTACAGTGTGTATTTATGTATTGTAGTGCCTCCTGTTAGAGGGTGTAAGTTTAACCTGGTTGTCGAGTGGTTTTGCCATAAGCTAAAGTTTAATTAGCCCTGTGTGTAGTGGGTTTTCAATCCGTGTGCTATGTTGAGTTGCAGTGCCTCTTAAAGGGTGTAAAGCATGCCTTAATGGTCTGTGTGCAGGAGTCGCATAATTAATTGGACCCGTTGTTGTCCTGGGTGACTGGTTGCCCCCTACTTACCTGAGCTCTCCTCGCTTTTCAGGAAATGTGTTTCCCTTTTGTGATGAATTAATAAAGATTATTTTTTGTATATTACCTACCCGCAACTGTGGTTATTTGAAGGGCTGACATAGCAGTACTTTCTGCTAAATTAGGAAAACCCATATTTATTACACCAGCAACAGTCCAAAGGTGTTGTCATCTATTCCAGAGACAAAGCGGTCCAAAAAATCTAGGCAGCTGCACTTGGAACAGGACAACTTGCCAGTGGAGACAGCACTTGGGTTGAGTTGGTGTGCTGAGAGTGACGCTTTCACATTCAAACCTGCAGTGGAAAAGAGACCACATACCAGACGAGGTATTCTTTCAATTGTCAGTTCCATCAAGGTGGATAGGTGGATAGCTGCATCAAACCTAAGGACTTTGGGGAGTCCATACATGCACAGTTGCATCACTTTGCAGATGCCAGTGACCATGGTTATGGCACAGTGCCCTACCTGGGGTTGGAGAACCAGGATAAAGTGATACATCTTGCATTCATGTTGGGCAAAGCTAGAGCTGCACCATTAAAACAAACAGCAATTCCTTGCCTTGAACTTACTGCTGCTCTGCTTGCAGTTGAAGTTGACAACATGCTCAGGAAATAACTGTCATTACAGTTGGAGAAGTCCTGCTTCTGGACCGACAGTCAGACTGTGCTGAAGTACATCAATAATGAGACCAAAAGATTTCACACCTTTGTGGCAAATAGAGTGGCCTCTATAAGGGAAGCAACAAATGTGGTTCAGTGGAGGTATGTCAGCTCAAAGAGCAATCCTGCTGATGAAGCGTCCAGAGGTCTGTCTGTGGATAACTTCCTGGCATGTAAAAGGTGGATTGAGCATCCAGACTTTCTTCAAAAGCCAGAAGTGGACTGGCCACGACCTTTTGCTCCACAGCCCATTTCCTTAGAGGATCCAGAGGTCAAAAGGGACCTAAGGGCAAATGTCATCATCTCTGGCTCTGAAGATGCCACCACAAAACTCATTCATCACTTTTCTGGGTGGACTAAGCTCAAAACCTCAGTTGCTTGGTTCCTTAGGCTCAAAACTATTCTCCTGGAGCTCAGGGGAAAGAGGAAGGAGGTGGTTA
This sequence comes from Epinephelus moara, assembly GCF_006386435.1. Lineage (NCBI taxonomy): Eukaryota > Metazoa > Chordata > Actinopteri > Perciformes > Serranidae > Epinephelus > Epinephelus moara. The sequence goes on from NC_065516.1 coordinate 6,077,070, forward strand.
CATCTTTTACTGGCTCAACCACGCAACCAGTTCAAGAGGAGATGAGAAAGGCCAGAGATGCAATTGATAGTCAATAACTTTCTGTGAGTGACCTATCCAGAGCAGAATCTGCCGTTTTTGGCTTCAGTCAGCGGGCAGCATACATGGAAGAAATCACTTCATTGGAGAGTGGAGGATCAGGTGTAAAGAAAACCAGTGACATCTACAGGCCCCAACAAGATGGACGAGCTGTTGGCGCTGACTCGCCATCAGAGGGAGTACCGGCAGAGCAGCGTGCTGGTGTTTACAGAGACATGGCTGAACGCGGAAGTACCGGACACGATCGCCACGCTGGACGGATTCCAGCTCATCAGACATGACAGGACAGCGGACAGCGGTAAGAGGAAAGGAGGAGGGCTGGCTGTGTTTGTGAATGATAGATGGTGTAACTCTGGGCACATCTGTATCAAGGAACAGCATTGCTGCAGGAACATTGAGCTGCTGGCTGTCGGCATGAGACCATATTATCTACCCAGGGAGTTTTCTCATGTCATTATGTCTGCAAAGGCTGAGTCTGCTTGTGACATTCTCCACTCTGTTATGAGTAGGCTGCAAACACAGCACCCTCAGGCCCTTCTTCTGATCTCTGGGGACTTCAACCACGCCTGTCCTTCCACCACCCTGCCCACCTTCACCCAGTATGTTTCCTGCCACACCAGAGACAATGAAACACTGGATTTATTTTATACCAACATCAAGAAAGCCTACCACTCAGCCCCCCTGCTCCCCCCCTCCCCCACACACGGGAAAAGCTGGCTCATCTTCTGCCTGTCTACAAACCTCTGATGCAGAGGGAAACAGTAACCACCGGCACTGTGAAGAGGTGGTCTGATGAGGCCGAGGAGGCCCTGAGGGACTGCTTCGAGACTACTGTGTGGGAGGTACTCAGCAATTCCCATGGGGAGGACATTGACAAACTGACATAATGCATTACGGATTATATTAACTTCTGTGTGGAAAGCACCGTACCCACCAGGACTGTACGCTGCTTCTCCAACACCAAACTCTGGATTATTAACAGCTGCAGCAGAGCGACGTCAGCGGAGTCTGGAGAGGTCTGAAAACCATCTCAGGACACAAACAACCAGACTCCCAGGCCAGTGGCGACCAGAAGTGGATGAATGATCTGAATCTGTTCTTCTATAGATTTGATCAGTCTGCCCCTCCCCTGGCCCAGATATCACAGCTGCGACCCCCCAGATCCTCACT
>NC_065516.1:6078333-6083806 GCF_006386435.1 Epinephelus moara
TGAGGAGGATAAAGAAGAGGAAGGCTGCGGGTCCAGACGGCATCAGGTCCAGGCTCCTGAAGTCCTGCGCAGACCAACTGTGCAGGATAGTTGAAACCATTTTCAACCTGAGCCTGACGCTGGGCAAAGTACCACAACTGTGGAAGACATCCTGCGTGGTACCTGTGCCCAAGACTCTGCACCCCAAGGACTTCAGCAGCTTCAGACCAGTGGCATTAACATTGCGCCTCATGAACACTCTGGAGCGCCTGGTCCTGTCTCGTCCCCGCCTGGCAGTAGGCCCTTCAATGGACCCGCTGCAGTTTGCCTACCAGCCTGGCATTGGGGTGGACAGCGCCGTCATCTTCTTCCTGCATAGAGCTCTTTCTCACCTGGAGAAGCCTGGAAGCTCTGTGAGAATAATGTTCTTTGACTTCTTCAGCGCTTTCAACACCATACAGCCTGCGCTTCTGAGGGACAAATTGGAGCACATAGGGGTGGCTAATCAGATCACATCCTGGATCCTGAACTACCTCACAGACCGGCTGCAGTATGTCAGGACCCAGGATTGTGTATCGGACTTGGTTGTCTGCAGTACAGGGGCCCCACAGGGGATGGTGCTGGCACCGTTTCTCTTCACCCTCTACACTGCAGACTTTTCATACGACACCCCCACCTGTCATCTGCAGAAGTTCTCGGATGACTCTGCCATAGTTGGCCTCATCACAGATGGAGATGACAGGGGGTACAGAGAACTGAACCAGGTCTTTGTGGACTGGTGCCTGAGGAACCACCTTCAGATCAACGTGGGGAATACCAAAGAGCTGGTGGTGGATTTCTGCAGGCGCAGACTCCTCCCCCCAACACTGGTGAACATCCAGAGAAAGGACATTGAGATGGTGACATCTTATAAGTACCTGGGTGTTCATCTTAACAATAAACTGGACTGGACTGATCACATAACAGCACTATACAGGAAAGGCCAAAGCAGACTCTACCTGCTGAGGCAGCTCAGGTCTTTTGGAGTGCAGGGGGCGCTCCTGAAGACCTTCTTTGACACTGTGGTGGCATCAGCCATCTTCTACGAAGCGGTCTGCTGGGGCAGCAGCGTCTCGGCTGTAGATAGGAAGAGACTGGACAAGCTGATCAAGAAGGCCAGCTCTGTCCTGGGATGCTCTCTGGACTCTGTGCAGGTGGTGGGAGAAAGGAGGATGACAGCCAAGCTGTTAGACTCGGCAGCATTTCTCCGACCACGTAGCGAGCCACAAGCTCCGTGGCTTCTTTCAGACTGATAGGTTTAATGTTATCTCCGTTATTAGAACCAAACAACAGCCGTTGCTGTTTCGGAGCTGAAGGACCAGCGTTCTAAAAGTAACGGAAGTAACTGATGTCTTGTTTGAAAATGTACTTAAAGGAGCAATAAGCGAAATTCATCATTTCTAGATTGAAGGAATTAAAAAATTGCTATGTGAAGAACTAGAGGTGTAATTTCATCTGGAGTATAGCATGACCTCACACACCCTCTCTCTGTGTTGATCTCCAGCCCATTGTTTACAAGCCGGTCCGGCTGCGCATTCATGTACATTCATGTGAATCCCCCCCCTTCCTCCTCCTCTCGGAGCCCTTGGCCCTCCCTCCCTATAAAAGGCAACAGCCAGTGAGCAATGGCAGCGCGTATTTTCGAAATGAAATGGCAGAGAGCGGAACGTCCACCTGAATTTACTCAAAGGTAAACCCACTCTTGCTCCTGGACTCTTTCGAGAAGATGATGTTTACATCAGGAGAATAGGTGTAGGTTGTCAGGCGAGGCATGGGGTGGAAGGTCATGCAGTTTTTACCGCTCACTCACTCACTCACTCACTCACTCACTCACTCACTCCTTTTGTTTTCCAGCAGCATCACATCAAAAGGTTTTTTTTATTGCATTAATCAAGTCATGTTTTTGTTGTAACCTTTCGACTATTAAATGGGAACATCACCCGAACTTGAGCAACAGCATGGACAGTTGTTTTGTTGTCAAGAGCACGTCAAAAACAGTCTCCCACACCCATGCAGAGTGACTTCAGGAGGGCAGGATAGTCGCTATAGCAATCATTATTTTAAGGAGAGGGTACGGTGAACAGCTTGGCAGAGGATTCCCCTACGCGGCCATCTTGGGTGGGAGTCATTTTAGGCTACATTTTATTTATTTTTGCTCTGGTTAGTCCGTTCAGGGATAGATAGTGAGCACAGTGATAACTTTCATGACCAGTCCAACACTAACTTTAGCCTACAAACTGGTGTTTCAGTTTAAGAAGTGGCTGTATTAACTGGTGACAGAACATGTAGGTGTCCTCATAAAGGCTTCAGGTTTGTTTTTTTGTAGATAGTTTTTGGGGCGGGGTGTCGGTGGATCAGTGGATAGAGCAGGCGCCCCATGTACAAGGCTGTTGCTGCAGGGGCCCGGGTTCGACTCCAGCCTGTGGCCATTTCCTGCATGTCACTCCCCCTCTCTCTCCCCCTTTCACACTTGTCTGTCCTGTCGATTAAAAGCTAAAATGCCCAAAAAAAAATCTTTAAAAAAAAATGATATTTTTTGGGGCATTTTAGCCTTTAATTGATAGGACAGTCAAGTGTGAAAGGGGGAGAGAGAGGGGGAGTGACATGCAGCAAGGGGCCACAGGCTGGAGTCGAACCCGGGCTGCTGCGGCAACAGCCTTGTATATGGGACGCCTGCTCTGTCCACTAATCAACAACGGATGCATTTGGCTGAGAGTCATCAGTTAAGCCACACTGATGATCAATCAATCAATCAATTTTTTTTTTAAAGCCCAGTATCACAAATCACAATTTGCCTCACAGGGCTTTACAGCATGAGACATCGCTCTGTCCTTAGGACCCTCACAGCGGAGAAGGAAAAACTCCCCCCACCCCCAAAAAAAAACCTTTAACGGGGAAAAAAATGGTAAAAACCTCAGGAGAAGCAACTGAGGAGGGATCCCTCTTCCAGGATGGACAGACGTGCAATAGATGTCGTACAGAACAGATCAACATGATAAATTAACAGTAATCCGTATGACACAATGAGACAGAAAGAGAGACAGAGAGAGAGATGCAAGACAGACGGTAATGACAGTAGCTTACAACAACATTAATTAAAGTAATGATATAATTCTAATTACGACTATTGTGGTACAATATGTTGAAATTATATATTAATATCTGATAGTATACATATGTCACAATAATCATATGTGTATAATAACAGTAGAAGTATGACTAATGATAACAGCAGCAGGAGGCATCAGGCAGGACCACGGCAGCAGCACAACCACACACGTCACACTATCCAAGCACCGCTGCGATATAAGTTAACCTGTGAGTCAGTGGCGCACAAAGGCTCTGGAGAAGAAACCGAGTTAGTGACATGCAGTACAGCCGAGTTAGCGAGATGCAGTAACAGGACAAAGGAAAGAGAGAGAGAGAGAGAAAGAGGGAGAGAAGGTGCTCGGTGTATTATAGGAGGGCCCCGGCAGACTACGCCTAAGTCAGCCTAACTAGGGGCTGGTCCAAGGCAAGCCTGAGCCAGCCCTAACTATAAACTTTATCAAAAAGGAAAGTCTTAAGTCTAGTCTTAAATGTGCAGACAGTGTCTGCCTCCAGCAGCAACAGGAAGATGACTCCACAGGAGAGGAGCCTGATAGCTGAAGGCTCTGGCTCCTGTTCTACTTTTGTAGGCTCTTGGGACCACGAGTAACCCTGCATTCTCAGAGCGCAGTGTTCTGGTGAAGAAATCATTGCGGTCAATTGTCAAAGAGAAATCGGGGAGAAGCTATCTAAATATATATTAGGTCTTACAGCTATGTTTGAGGGCAGATTGGTTCCAATTGAGGGCAGGAGGTCATGAATTTTGCCTCTAATAGTTGGAATATTGCCATTAAAAAAGCACATAAAATCATTACTGCTAAGGGCTAAAGGAATACAAGGCTCAATAGAGCTGTGACTCTCAGTCAGCCTGGCTACAGTGCTGAAAAGAAACCTGGGGTTGTTCTTATTTTATTCTATTAATGCTGAGTAATAGTTTGCTCTGGCATTGCGGAGGCCCCTCTTATATGAGTAATAGTTTGCTCTGGCATTGCGGAGGCCCCTCTTATACGTTTTGAGACTTTGTTCCCAGAGTAAGCGAGATTCTTCCAGTTTGGTCAATTGCCAATTCCTTTCAAATTTTCGCGATAACTGTTTTAATTTTTGGGTTTGAGAGTTGTACCAAGGAGTGAACTTTCTTTGCTTTGTTAACTTCTTTTTAAAACACTGGTGATGCAACACACCAGAAAATTAATGTAATGTTTTTCATAAAAAGAAAGAAATAACGTAAATTAAAAGGATGATTCAGAATTTTTGGAGCGGGGCTGTATGAGGTACTTATCCATAGCCAGTGTATAACACACAGTATATGGTGGTCGACACGCTCCCAGTTTGGAGAAGCAGTACCACCACAGATGCTCAGCAATGTACTGCTGTGAATGAGGATTAGCAGCAAAATGTATTTTAACCACGTAACAAAAAGTCCTACCTTAAACATGAGTTTAACGCTATGAGTTGGATGCTATATTGAAAATATTTTCACCGCTTTAACTTGCTGTGAGATAGTTCTTTCGTTTGGCACTACATTTTCTCAACTGTATAACTTCAATATTCCCACACAAAAGTGAAGCTGTGCTGCGAACTGTATTACACCATGTGTGTATGGAAGGAATGACAAAAACATGACAATGACATTGGGCCTCATTCACTAATATGTGCGTGGAAATGTTCTTACTTTGCGCACAAAATAAGGGATTCATGACACCTGCGCACCGGCCAATTTTGTTCTCACCACCTTGCGTATGTGTGTGAATCAGAATTATTCTAAATTGACAGGCGCGTGCTCGCAATTTGTGATTAGCATACTACCACACCCCCATTTCTCCATATAAGGAAACCGCTTGCCTAGAGTTGATTCATGAATGATGGAAGTGGTTACGCGAGGAGAGAAATAGTAAACTCTATTACGGCGCGTGTGTGGGCATGTATGTTATTATAGCGCACCTCTTTTGGGGTTTCAGGGTTTGCGTATGGTATCATCAGCCATGTTTTAAAGCCATATCCCTGGTCACCTAAACAATATAACATTTTAGCATTAACGGAATAGAGACTTACTAAAAATACTAACTAAAAACAATTGAAATTAAAGCTGCAAGCAGCTGTGACCGGGCCCTCGCTCTCCCGCGTCAACACGGGGGGGCAGCATCGCGCATCACTGAATCGGCTATGTGTAAACTCAGAGTAAGTTAACCCTGACGTGGTGTGACGTTTCATCTTCCTACTCCAAAAAAACCCCTATGGGAAGGGTATTTTTAAAATTTCAAGGGGCGCTATAGAGGCATTTTGTCCCCCCCCATGGGCGACGCCCCTGTCAGATGTATGAGCTCTCCATTCTTCACCTGTGTATCAATTTCGTGAGGATATGAGGTCG
>NC_065516.1:6084306-6091130 GCF_006386435.1 Epinephelus moara
AGGTTTTCCAGGTCGGATGTAAAAGACTAAGAACAAGGCTTTCAAATGAATTATAATCTAGACACTGTCACCGGATTTGGCCCGGTGCTCGGCGGGTACTCCTCCAGAGCTCAGCCCTGATGAAAGCGGCAGCAGACCGACGCCGACGACCGGCTCCTCTCTACAGGCCTGGCCAGAGGGTGTGGCTTACCACCAAAGACTTGCCTCTTCAGGTCCATTCCAGGAAGTTGGCTTCAAGATTTGTGGGTCCATTTCCCATAGCAAAAGTCATTAACCCTGTTGCTGTGCGTCTACACCTTCCCAGGTCATTGAAGATCCACTCAACGTTCCATGTCAGCAAGATCAAGCCGGTCAAGGAAAGCGCTCTGGTGCCCGCCTCCACTCCCCCTCCGCCCCCCCGGATCGTAGACAGTGGCCCTGTGTATACTGTCAGGAAGCTCCTGGCAGTCCGCAACTGTGGCTGTGGAAAACAGTTCTTGGTGGACTGGGAGGGTTACGGTCCAGAGGAGCGTTCATGGATCCCTTCGCGTTTCATCGTGGACGAAAGTCTGATCAGGGACTTTATGCCCGCCACCATTGGCGAAAAAAAAAGGCTCTTTATGAGACATAGAATGAAGCTACACCTCAAGAAAACGGCATCATCTGTACTCTCTCTAAGCTCATAAATGAGCGTGCTGACGCGCTTGAAAAATTGGTGAGTGAAAACTCAAAGAAAATTGATGAAAAGACTTTGAAAATAGGAGTGAAAAAAACACTGGACTTTGCATTTAGTGAAATAAAGGACGCACAGAAGAAAATAAAGAATGTTGATGCTTGTCTTCAAGAAGAAGATCAGAAAGTAACCAAACTGTGTGTGTGTGAGCTTGAGACCTACTCAGTAAGGTGGAATCTGAAATTTTATGGGGTTGATGAAAACTCCACTGTAAATGTGAAAGAAAAAGCCATAGAGATCTGCCAGAACATCCTTCCAGAGGAAAAGGAAAAGCTTCCAGGTGTGAGTGACATCGTTCATCGTCTTGGAAAACCAACAGGAACCAGCTCAAAACCGAGAGCCATCATCATCCAATTCTCATGAGGTCGTACAGAGATGCTATTTGGAAATCTGCCAAAAACCATCCCTTCATGCACAGCAACAAGCTCCGCTTTGCGGAGGATCTCTCTCAACCTGTTGGGGAAGCCAGATTGAAGATGTGGCCCATGATGAAGAAGGCACGGAGTGAGGGTAAATCTGCCTATTATGTTGGGGCACGGGCCTTCATCAACAGACAAGTAATTATGTGATGTTTAATAGTTGCATTGGATGCTCAGTGCGACAGCAGTGAACTACTTTTTCTTAAGTATCTCACAAGTTTTCTTTATCTCAAAACATTTCATTGTCTTAAGTTTCCTTAAACGCCAGGGGGCTAAACATAAAGCTTTGTTCTTATATGCTAAACAACTTAACACAGATTTTTGTTTTTGTCAGGAATCCCATTCAGTTGCGAATGATGTACATTTTTGGACAACCCAGTGGGGTAATGATTTATGGTTTTCACATTGTTCAGAAAGATCAGCTGGTGTTTCATCCATGAAACATAGATATAATAGTGACATTCTACATACAGATGCAGATCCAAAAGGTCATTTTTTCTGTCAGGTTATCTCTTACAACAGAATTGTTCTGATCATTTGTAATGTGTATGGTTACAACTCGAATCCAGAAAATATCCAGTTATTTGCTGACCTAGAGAACAGACTTAAACATTGGTTAAATAAATTTCCGAATTCACAAATTGTAATTGGTTGAGATTTTAATGTGACAATGAATCATTTAATAGACAGGTGGCCACCTGCACAAGATAATGGTAGGAATACTTTCATAAAACTGTTTATGGAAAAATTTGACTTAATACACATATGGAGGGTTAAATACCCAGATATGGTAACGTACACTTGGAGTAACACAGGAAACACGAGGCTCTCTCGCTTAGACTTCTGGTTGATTTCTAAACACCTAAATAAAGATGATATCACAGTTAACATTTTTCCCTGTCCCTTAAGTGATCATAAAGCTATTTATATTTCTATTAAATTGTTTTCTTCTGATAAAGGCTGTAGAGCAAACTACTGGAAATTGGACAACTCTCTTCTCACGAAAATATCACAAGCAATAACGCACTTTTTTAATAAAGCAGAAATGGATAACTCATACTCTTTAAACTGGGAGCTGTTTAATTATGAATTGGCAAAATACTTAAGATATTTTGGGAGAAATCTTGCAAAAATTAAGAAACTAGAAGAACAAAGCATTATTACAGGTATCTCCTTACTCTCTCAAGCTTCACCAGACTCATTAACAGAGGAGGACAAAACAGAAACGTTTGATTTATAGGAAAAACTGGACATGATGTAAAAATGAAGGGCAGAAGGAGCTTTTATTAGGTCTCGGCAGTGCCGTAGAATATAACATTCAAGGGCTCTGGGTCCCGAAAACAATGGATAGAAGAAGGAGAACAGAACTCTGCATATTTATATGCAAACTGGAAATACTGTGCAAAAATTAACACTATCGGGGCGTCGGTAGCTTAGTAGATAGTGCCAGCGCCCCATGTATAGAGGTGATGCCTCGCTGCAGCGGTCGCAAGTTCAACTCTGGCTTGCAACCCTTTGCTGTATGTTGTCCCCCCACTCTCTCTGTCTCCCCATTTCACACTGTGCTGTACATTAAAGGCTTGTTCTTAATATGAAAAAATCATGTTCTATGGTGTTTGGTACAAAACATGGTTTATCACACTCACCTGAGTTGCTTATTAATTTTAGTGATGGAACTCCACTAGAGAGAGTTAATGTATTTAAATACCTTCGTCTTTGGATGGACCCTGAGCTTACTTTAAACCACATATCGATTACATTTATAAAAGAATTTATGACTGTCTGGGTTCTCTCTACCGATCAATCAGTTGTTTTTCATTTCAAGTCAGGAAAAGAATAATTTCACAACTGTTACTTCCTATACTCGATTATGCTTAACTTGTTTACCAAAACACCCCTGACTCTATCCTCAGACCTCTCAATATTTTAAATAACTCCTAATGCAGATTTGTCTTGAGATGTCCATTCAGAACTCACCACTGCCTCATGTACGATGCCCTCAATTGGCTTCATCCTAAATCCAGGCGTCAGTTTCACTGGGTCTTGTTTCTTTTTAAATGTATCCACTTAAATGTTCCACCATACTTAAAACAGTTCCTGGTCCAGTATACATCTCCATATCCTCTTAGACATATGACTAATCCATTTTTCACAGTCCCTAAAATCCATGAAGAAATAGGTCGCAGGTCATTCAAATTCAAAGCCCCATCTGATTGGAATAATCTTCCTCCCTCTTTAAAGTCCATCACCTCGTTTTTTATCTTTAGATCAAATTTATTTTCCCACTTAAGAACAAGCTGTTCATGTTTTTTATATTGTTTTTGTATTTTATTTGTTTTATTATTTTATTCAAAATTGCTGTGGTATTCTGTTGCTCCTGATGTTGTATTGTATTGTAATAGGGTTATGTGTGAGCACACACATGTACACACACACACACACACACACACACACACACACACACACACACACATGTATATATAGATAGATAGATAGATAGATAGATAGATAGATAAGATTGATTGATTGATTGATTGTATTGTTCTTGGTTTCTTGCTATGATTGTTATCTATTTTGTGAGAGCTTGTGATGGGGTGGGTGGGGCGTGGGGGCTGTGGAAGTGGTAGAGCAGTGTGTTTTGTGTTTGTTGTGTATTATTGTAATGTATGTTTTGTGTTATTTTTGTATCTGTGTTGGGACCCCTCGGAAAACGAGATGCTGCATCTCAAGGGGCTATCCTAAATAAATTGTTTATTAAAGGCAAAAAGCCCAAAAAATAATCTTTAAAAAAAAGAACACTATCAATGAATAAAAATGAACAACATTATATCTGATGACCCAAAACTTATATCTAACTTTTGTTTCACATTATACACATCAGAATACTCTGAGGATGACACATTATCATTCCTAAATTCATTTAATACAACAGTTAGTTCCGGCCCTGCAATCTGATTGGTCGAGAGACAGTAAAACCATGACGATATTGGAGTACAACATCACGGTTATTTCACTATGTATGTATCACTCCGCCTCACACAGCTGATTGCAATCAGCAATCAAATCAAAACTGACAGTTAGTGTCAGTTAGGTCAGCAGTTGCGTTGCATCCCTGGAAAAGTATTTAAACAAACTTCCACCAGATGCAAATGCCCTTTATCTGAAGCCCAGGATGACAGCAGCTCACACAGACAATATCTGGTACACTAAAGCTCCGCTGGGAATAAACTCACTCGCACAGATGCTGCTGAAGATGTGCAAAGAGGCGGGGACAACAGCTATCTACACCAATCACAGCCTCAGGGCGACTGCCATACGGAAGTTGTCAGATGCAGTTCTTGAAGCTAGGGAGATCATGACAGTGAGTGGGCACAGGTATGATGTTTTTTTAACGTAGCCTATGTGTAAAGTTAGTCTTCTAATTAGGAGTCGGGCCCTAAAATATACCTTTTGTCTTGCAGGTCTGAGAGCTTGTTAAAAAGCTACTGGAAGCCATCCATGGAGAGCAGAAAACGATGGAGCAACATACTGTCAGATGAGAAGGCAGAGTCGGCTGTGCCTGTGAAGCGACAGTCCACCATGCAGTCACCAGAGACTTATTTCACCGGCTGCACAATTAATGGAAATGTGCAGATAAATGTGTATAAAGAGTAAGTGCCTGGCGCACCATCTCTGCGTTACATAGCAACGGTGACAGCAGAGTCCTGAGGGAACTATTTTTGTTGGCGGAAGACAAATAAAATGCTTAAATGATCTATTTTGTCCACATTTTTCAACATTTCTTAATCAGCCTTGCTTATTTAACTGTTGACTGTTGTATAAAAGTAATATCACACTCGAGCTTATGATGTTATACTCGTATATCGTCACGGCTGCGGCCTCGTGCCTATGACAAAATCACAGCCGTGACGATATACGAGTATAACATCACTCCCTCTCGTGTGATATTGCTTAAACATAACACCCCTCGACTTGATGACTCAGAGAGAGATTTCTGTGATCTCCCTCTTTCCGTAGCTGAAGTCAGAAATTGCATAGATAGTCTGAAAAATAACAAATCCCCTGGAACAGATGGTCTGTCTTCAGAATTTTATAAACTTTTCTCTGAGCAAATAGCACCCTTTCTATTACAAGTATTTAATGAAAGCCTATCAACATGTGCTTTACCTTCCAGTATAACCCAAGGCCTGATTACTCTACTCCCAAAACCACATAAAGATACACTCTATATTGACAACTGGCGCCCCATCTGCCTCTTGAATAATGATTACTAGTCCATACCCGGGGATGTGTTATGTACAGAAGAATAAGAATTCAAAAACAGTATATTAGAGGAGATGCAAAATCAGAGCACTGTAAATGCACTGTGCAATAAATATTAATGTAAGACAAACAATGCACACCGTATTTAGAAACATGCTTTATGGCAAAATACATGGAGCATAGTTTTGGCTGACGGCAGGGAGGCACGTGCATGCGCAGGGCCGTGCGTGGGCACACAGGTACACACATACAGGTTTCGATCCGCAAGTGTTGGAGATAAAGGCTTCCCAGCCTAACTGTGGTCCCAGCGCAGGTGTTTTCGAAGTGGTCTCCGTGCATGCGCAGCTCGCGCTGCTAATGGTGCTCAAAGTAAGAATGGGTAGTAGACAAAAACGCGAATATAAAGAGTAGAAATGTGGGGAAAAATGCAAAAACGGCATCGTGGCTGTCTGCACATGACCCGCGCATGCGCAGCTCACGCTGCTAATGGTGCTCACAGTATGAATGGGGAGTGGACAAAAACGCGAATATAAACAATAGAAATGCCGGAGCAATTCAAAAACGGCATCGTGGCTGTCTGCACATGACCCGCGCATGCGCAGCTCGCGCTGCTAATGGTGCTCACAGTATGAATGGGTAGTGGACAAAAACGCGAATATAAACAGTAGAAATGTGGGGAAAATGCCAAAACGGCATCGTGGCTGTCTGCACATGACCCGCGCATGCGCAGCTCGCGCTGTTAATGGTGCTCACATTATGAATGCGGAGTGGACAAAAACGTGAATATAAACAGTAGAAATGTGGGGAAAATGCAAAAACGGCATTGTGGCTGTCTGCACATCACCAAGATGAAAGCCTATGTGCAAGTTCAGAGAAGTAGGTCAAAGCAGTGAGGAGGAAAACGGATGATGACAGAAAGACGGACGGACGGACGGAGGGATAGAGGTTTCTCCATTTAATAGTAGGCCACAATCCTTGCTAGAAGGATCAAAGAAGTTCTGGACTCTATAATCGAACTCTACAATCAATTTTATTTTTAAAGCCCAATATCACAAATCACAATTTGCCTCACAGGGCTTTACAGCATAGGACATCCCTCTGTCCTTAGGACCCTCACAGTGGAGAAGGAAAAACTCCCCCAAAAAAAACCTTTAACAGGGGAAAGAAACGGTAGAAACCTCAGGAAGAGCAACTGAGGAGGGATCCCTCTTCCAGGACGGACAGACATGCAATGGATGTTGTACAGAACAGATCAGCATAATAAATTAACAGTAATCCGTATGACACAATGAGACAGAAAGAGAGAGAGAGAGACAGAGAGAGACAGAGAGATGCAGGACAGACGGTAATGACAGTAGGTTACAACAACATTAATGAAAGTAATAATATTATAATTATAGTTCTGGCTACTGTGGTACAATATGTTGAAA
>NC_065516.1:6093167-6093305 GCF_006386435.1 Epinephelus moara
TATGAATTTTGCCTCTAATAGTTAGAATTTTGTCATAAAATCATTACTGCTAAGGGCTAAAGGAATACAAGGCTCAATAGAGCTTTGACTCTCAGTCAGCCTGGCTACAGTGCTGAAAAGAAACCTGGGGTTATAACC
>NC_065516.1:6093419-6099609 GCF_006386435.1 Epinephelus moara
TTCTATTAATGCTGAGTAATAGTTTGCTCTGGCATTGCGGAGGCCCCTCTTATACATTTTGAGACTGTCTGCCCAGATTAAACGAGATTCTTCCAGTGTGGTTAATCGCCAATTCCTTTCAAATTTTCGCGATATTTGTTTTACGCGTTTGAGAGTTATAACAAGGAGCGAACTTTCTCTGCTTTATTAACTTCTTTTTAAGAGGAGCTACAGACTCAAGTGTTGTTCGCTGCGAGCCTACGGCACTATCGACAAGATGATCAATTCGGGAGAGGTTAAAGTCGGCACGGGAAACCTCTGTTACTGAAGGACATGGTATTGAATTTAACGACAGAGTAATAATTTCCTTAAATTTTGCAACAGCATTATCCGATACACATCAAGTATAGTAACTGTTGCTGAGTGGCGTGTAATCGAGTAAAAAGAAATCAAAAGTAATCAAATAATGATCCGATAGCGAGGGATTCTGTGGAAAGACTTTTAGGTTATCAATTTCAATTCTATAAGTCAGAACTAGATCGAGGGTATGGTTAAAACAGTGAGTGAGTTCATGTACACCCTGACTGAAGCCAATGGAGTCTAATAATGAGATAAACGCGGTAGCCAGGGAGTCATTATCAACGTCGACATGAATGTTAAAATTGCCTACAATATTAACTTTATCTGATTTAAGAACTAAACTGGATAAAAACTCTGAGAATTCAGATAGAAATTCAGAATACGGGCCAGGAGCACGGTACACTATAACAAATAAAAATGGCTGCAACTCCCCCTCCTCTGCCGCTGCCTCGAGGAATGTGGGTATTATTATGACTGGGAGGAGTGGATTCATTTAGACTAACATATTCATCTTGACACAGCCAGTTTTCAGTGAGACTGAGTAAATCAATATGATTATCTGATATTAATTCGTTTACTAACACTGCTTTAGACGATAGAGACCTGATATTTAACAGTCCGCATTTAATTCTCCTGTTTTGTCTTTCTGTCACAGAAGAGGTTTTAATTTTTATTTGGTTGTTATGCACAACTCCTCTTTGTTTAATTTTGGATTTNGAATGCCGTCTCTCCTAATAAGACCAGGTTTTCCCCAGAAAGTTTGCCAATTATTAACGAAACCCACATCGTTTGCTGGACACCACCTAGACAACCAGCGATTAAATGATGACATGCGGCTAAACATGTCATCAGTGGTCAGATTTGGGAGGGGCCCAGAGAAAACTACGGAGTCCGACATTGTTTTTGCGTATTCACACACCGAGGCGATATTAATTTTAGTGATCTCCAACTACTCACATTTGATTTCAGAAAATAGTTTCTTATTTTTCTTAGATCTCTTTAAAGCTTTTGACACTGTCGAGCATAATTTCCCCTTTCATTAGTTAAGGAATTTTGGCTTTGGAGATTTCTTTTGTAATGCTATTAAAACACTGTACAATAATGCAAACTGTTCAATTAAGCTTAAACACTGGTCTCCCCCCAGATTTGAAGTGGAACGCGGCGTTTGGCAAGGTTGCCCCATATCTCCCTATCTATTTCTTCTTGCTGCCCAACTTTTATGCGAACATATCAAATCTAGTAACTTGCAAGGTATTTCTATTGCAGATCGAACTATTATTAGTCAAGTGGCAGATGACACGACCTTGTTTCTAAAGGACAGCTCCCGGGTCTCTATAGCTATCAACATTATTAAACAATTTTCTAAAGCTTCTGGTCTATGTCTAAATCTAAAAAAGTGTGAATTATTGGCCATTAAAGATTGCTGTGTTGATTTGATTTCCACTATTCCAGTTAAAGATTCTGTCACATATTTAGATATTAATGTAAATGAAAATGAATCTCAGAGATATACTGATAACTTCAGCCCAATCATTGAAAAAAACAAAAACAAAATTTAATCAGTGGCTCCTGCGTGACCTATCTTAAGAGGCAGGATCCTTCTGTCAAAGACTGAAGGAATATCTAGATTGACATATACTGCATTATCACAAGTTGTAGATGAACATGTATGCAAAACAATAGACAATTTTTTTAATGATTTCATTTGGAAAAAACGTACTCATTGTCAAAAAAACTCTGTTTTGATGAACGAGTACAGTAAAGGAGGCCTCAATGTCCTAGACTTTACCACTCTAAATTACACCTTTAAAATAAATTGGATCAGACATTAATTAAAGTGTCTGACCTCTTTATGGAACTTTATTCCCCACTATGTCTTTTCTTCAGTTGGTGGCCTTGAGTTTTTATTACTATGCACATACGATGTCAGTAAAATCCCCCTCAAACTCTCAATATTCCGTAGGCAAATGTTACTGGCATGGTGTCTGATTTACAAACACAATTTCACCCCTTATCGTTTTTTTTTTGTTTTTTTTTGTGGAATAATAGATATATATTGTATAAAAACAAAAAAAAATTTTCCAACATTGGGCTGACAACAGTATTCTTCTGTTGAGTGAATTATTCAACCAACATGGTCAACTGTATAACTATGTTGAATTTATTCAACGTTATGGAGTAGGGATGGGTCACGATTTTCGAATAGTCGTTTTATTTTGAAAAATCGATTTTTTAATGCGACTATTACTATTCGCCGTCTTATTTCCCCCCTTTTACGAAAAATCGTCGAATAGTTGCCATGATTTTCGAATAGTGTTTTTGCTTGTGCTGCCCATCCCTATTATGGAGTCCCTGTTATACCGAAAGACTTCTCTGTTGTTTTTGATGCTGTCCCCACAGGAATTATTTCACTTCTTAGAGACTACAAAGGGAATGCTTCTTAGAGACTACAAAGGGAATGCTGATCACACCACACAGTACTGTGGTAGTAGTAATGTTGGAAAAACAAATTTTTCCAGCATTCGATTTAGTTACATCTAACAGTAGTTAGATGTAACTAAAACGAATGTTGGAAAAAATTGTTTTTCAGGTAACGCTAAGAACAGAAACAAAATTATTCAACAGCTATTTCAACAAGACATCATGAGTACACCTTCTGCCATATCTTATTGGTCTACCTTTGTTGGGAACATTTGTTGGAATAAAGTTTGGTTATTGCCCCATAAGTTTTTTTTAAACAAATAAGGTCAAAGAGATCTCCTTTAAAATGATCCAGAGATATTACCCGACTAAGCTCTATGCAAAGGCTTAAGACTGACATAAATGTAAACTGTAGGCTTACATTTTGTGGTGTTCTCAGGGAACAGTGACTCATTTATTTTGGTCATGTGAACATACAAGATTTTTATGGAGTAGGCTGTCACATTATTTTATTGATCACGTGTATCCTGGTTTTGTTTTATGTTGGAGAAATGTATTGTTTGTATTCATAGAATTTGAAAATAATCTCTTCCTGCAATTTTATGTGATCAAACTGCTAGTTATTTAAACCAAATTTTATGTTCATTGATACAAATTTCTAAAAAAGAAGCCAAACTTTATGGAACTAACAGTGTATATCAAGCAATACATCTCTTATCTGAAAGCACTAACCAAAAAGTGATTAAAACCTGTGAATTATTTAAGCTTCACAATGTTTTTATATAATTATTTATTTTACTCTTTTCTATTTTACTATCTCTTGATATAGTCCCATTGGTGTATTTTTTGCACTTTTGAATTACTTTGTTGTGATACTGTTGTATACACAAAAAACAAATGTGTCATTGTTTTCTATACATCAGACCGGTTATCGCGTCATCACTCACGCATCATGAGAGTTTTAGGGGAAAACAACTGCCATTTATAAATCCCCGACAGATACCGGTATTCAAGATTAGATTAGATTGGAAGATTAGATTGGATTTTTTTAGATTGGAAGATAAGATTTGCCGATGTTGTGGATAATACTATGAAGTCTCGTACACAATACTGTGACTTCCCGCTGTCACCAGACTCCAAACAACGAAAAAGTCAATCTTATTAAACAAAATTGCCCCAAACTAACTACTCTGATTGTTGTCAGTTGCTTAGCTAACTTTTCTTATACTATGTAGGTTTCCCAAAGATAAAGAGCTGAGAAAGCAGTGGGAAGTAGCTCTCAGAAGGAAGAGTTTTCTGCTAGCCCATCCCCCGTGCTCTGCAGTGAGCATTTCAAACCTGAGGACTTTGACAGAACAGGTCAAATAGTTCAGCTCAGAGATGGAGCTATTCCTTCTGTCTTCTGTTTCCCAGCTCATCTCCAAAGGGTAGGTGTATTAATAGGCTGTAAGGATTAGATAAGTCAATGCCACACTATGCTGAAAATGTTTTATTTTTCCTTTCTGAATGTGAAGGAATCAATTATGTATTTTGTATTACCCTGTTTTATCCTTCATTTTAGCCTGTGGCTACCAGGACATCTCAGACCTCAAAGAAGGCTCAAGAGAGCCTGTCAGTGGACTGTTCCCAGCTCGTCCAAGAGACCGAACCTCTGAGACACAGAAGGTTCTACTTGTGCATGCATTGGAGGAACTGCATGAGCGCAGCATAAGAGTGTTATGTGTCACAATGGATGGGCATGCCTCCAATGTCAGCATGTGCAACCAACTTGGGTGCCAGTTTAAGGGGTTGGGCCCTTAAAAACATTTTTTCTACATCCAGTGACTGTTGAGAGGGTGTTTGTGATGATGGATGCTTGCCACATGTTGAAGTTGGCACGGAATATGCTGCAGGCCTACAATCCCATAACCAGCACCACTGGCCAGATCAACTGGACATACATCGTTCATCTGAATGATGTCCCAAAAAAAAGATGGATTGCACGCTGTCAACAAGGTAACAGACAAACATGTGAATTTTGATTCACAGAAGATGAAGGTGTCCTTGGCTGCACAGACACTGAGTTGCTCTGTGAGTGACAGTAGCTCTGCTCACACTGAGGGACCTTGGCTATTCAAAGTTTCAACACTGTGAAGCAACAGCTGAATTCATTGAGGTAATACTAATATAATACTAATAGTAAGGTTGTTTTTTTTCTTCAAACAATTAATTGTGCAGCCCTAATGGAAACCTTGTTTTTTATCAATGTTTACTGGCCATGCTGCGAATAGTGAATCCTTTTTATATTTTAGAAATTAGACTAACGACTCACGGGAACATGATAGTTTATGATGATGATTCAGATGCTTTTGTTAATGCAGACATTTGCTTTTAGATAATTGACAGACTCTTCGACATCATGAACAGCCGCAATCCCCATGCCAAAGGGTCCAAAGCTCCCCTGGGTTCTTTGAATTGGGCAGAGAGAGTAGAGTTCTTGTTAAGAGGCAGGGACTACTTAATGAGTTTGGTGATGAAAGATGGCACACCCCTTCACCGATCAGAGAGGTTTTAGGAAATAGTGAAGCTTTTGACAGTTTATGACATCAAGTTCATATGATGTCCTGTTCTAGGCTGGGCAATATGAATAAAATGAAAAATATTTTTGACCAAATACCTCTATTGATATAGAGAGAATATTGTAGGGATGACTATAGGTGCTTTCACACAATATTGATATATTATGGATATATTGCCCAGTTCTATTCTGTTCTCTTGTTCTGCATGCCACATCACAAGTTCATATGATGCTATGTTCTCTGGTTCCAATGTTTTTGCAGTCTCCTGTTTTGTTTCTGTTGGACTTCTATCTTCAGTATTATTCAGTCCTTAGAGGTGTCATAATGGTATGTATGGCAGTGTTGATGTTTTCAAGCTTTCCCATTTCTGTTGTTCCACTGTTGTTGTTCTATTGAATATTGTTCCTTGTTTATTTAACATCTATAAATGAACAAAATCACATAGTGCTCTCTTGAGGCAACTTGGTTTGCCATGATAATATTGACAAAACATTTCCTTGTGAAGGTACCTATCTGTCATGGGATTCATCATCAACATTGACACCCTGATGTTGATATTCCAGAACAGCTTCAGCGTCAGCGGTACATCTGCACCTACCGCTTTAGCCAGGATTGCATGGAGCTCCTCTTCAATTCAATCAGGGCATCAGGTAGGGATTTCATTTTTTTTTAACATGTGGTTTGTCTGTATGCAGAGGTGGGTAGTAACTAGTTACATTTACTCAGTTACATTTACTTGAGTAACTTTTTGGATAAATTGTACTTTTCAGAGTAGTTTTAATGCAAAAATACTTTTTACTTTTACTTGAGTTATATTGTTTTAAAGCAACAATATTCTTACTTGAGTACAATATTTGGCTACTCTACCCACC
>NC_065516.1:6100582-6108802 GCF_006386435.1 Epinephelus moara
TGATGTGAATAACACTCAAGTCATTCAAGTCATCGTGTCTCAAGTCAAGTCAAGTCCCGAGTCTTTAACTTCCAAGTCCAAGTCAAGTCTCAAGTCTTTTATTTTTTGTCAAGTCAAGTCACAAGTCATCAAAACAGCGACTCGAGTCGACTCGAGTCCAAGTCACAATGACTCGAGTCCCCATCTCTGGTACTCTTACTTGAGTACAATATTTGACTACTCTACCCACCTCTGTCTGTATGTATGAATGTTACCATGGAAACTGTTTTGTCATTATGACATCATCAGATTGACAGCTGTGTCCACTTTGTGGGGACAGACATGCATATATACAGACAAATCCTGTCAAGTCAAGCTAACACTTTTACCAGTTTAGGAAGCCACACAATTGTTGGCTGTTCAGCTTGTTTTCCTTTCTGTTTTTTTCCCCCCAAAAAGTCTGTCTGTGTGTTTTGGGGGCTGGAATAACAACCCTTCAGCAGGCCAATTCCAGGCCATTTTCCGCCGTCTCATGGTGCGGTGTGGTGTGTCTTCAAGCTCATCAGGAAATGTGGCAGCACAGGATGAGACCGTGTCCAAAAGCAGAAGAAACTGAGGAGCTTCCATCCCCTTTTGCCAACATTCCTGCAATTGTGTGTGACCATAGTTATCTACCAACCCACTTTGGTGGCCTTGTGGACAATGCCCTTGTCTACATCTCAGGGTTTGTTGTCCGCCAAATTTTGAAAAAGCTGTCTTGTGATGTGTGCCGTGGTAGCTTGGTGACTGATGCTGTACCCACATCATTTGATCAGAGCTACCACTTGCTCACACTAAAAAACAAAGGAGGGCTGATGATTCCTGCTGAGGGTACAGTGAAGGTGGTCAGATCAGCTGAGCGTTTTATTCGCCAGTCAACGTCAGGACAAGCCGCCAAAGTGTCCTTGATCAGTCAGTTTTTCCGGGCTGAGATTGGTTCAGAGGATGTGTTTTTTCTCAGGGGACACATTCAGGAAACACAGTTCGGAATTGACAACTATCATTTTGTGCTTATGTCACTAATTGTGTCTGTCTTCCATAAACTAAGGCTGCACCACATTGCCAAACTGAGCACTCTTCAATTACAGAGTGGCAACACACGAAAAAAGCTGTGCAACACAAGTCTTTTCAAAGGGTATTAGCTCCCATCCCGTCTTGATACTTATATAGCAACTATCAGTTGGTAGGTTGACTGAGTTGTAAAATGACTTGAATTTTTGAAATGAAATGAAATGATATGAAATGAAATGATATGAAATTAAATTAAATTATATATGAAATGATATGAAATGATATGAAATGAAATGATATGATATGATATGATATGATATGATATGATATGATATATGAAATGAAATGAAATTCATTCAAAGTCCCTGGTGCTATGGTTATTATTATGGTTATTATTATTATTATCATTACACTACATTACCAACTTTAACCTTTGGTACTCTAATCTGTACTGTTCATTAAATTATACTACTATTAGCATTGAAATGTTAAGAAATGAACACTATTGATTATCATTATTAGGCTACCACTGCTATTGTGGCTGTTATCATTAGTATTATTGCAAAAAGGTTCATCAAAGCACGCACATCTGAATAAGAATACAGCTGGGTGCCAGACACAAAAGCAAATCCAAAGAATGTATCAAAAAAGGCCGCACACCGGATATAGCTCCCAGTAGCTTTTTAACTGATAACCACCGATGTGATGTTTAGCGGTTATCAATTAAAAAGCTAATACTAATCATTAGTAGTATTACCATTGTTATCATCAACCACCTTAACTATTTACTGCATTGACTACTTCAATATAAATTACTGAATATAAAAACGATTCATCAAAATCAGTTCAATGTAGGCCTTAACGTAAACATGCATTTTATTCAGAAAACCCACAGATGTCACATCTACATGTCAGGATCTGGTTATTATAGACACAGATTCAATATTTAACATTTATTATTTATCATCACAGTAACAACGTTACAATAAACATTTAGGCTATAAAATCATTAGAAAAATACACACGTCGGTTTGGTGCCTACCTGTATCCTAAACATTTAAGAAGTAGCCTAACTTTGTTCACATTTATAATCATCTGAGAAAATTACATAGGCTACGTTGTTTTTGGTGCCTATCTGTTTCCCAGATATATTAGTGCGTGTGAATGAGAGGCATTAACCTAAAGCACTTTATAGAAAGGCGCTTTATGAAGTTCAGTCCATTTACTTGTATTAGTTTATAGGGCAGATCCATAGATATGGGGCAGATCTATAGGCCTATGTGGCGGACGCGCTGACATATCGCAGCAACGGGCCAACCCGCTCGATACCGCGTCTATGTATAAATGTCTATGGTCTAAAATATGTAAACTTGTGACCTGTTTGAATAAAGCTTTGAAATTAAAAAAAAGGGGGGGGATCTTTAGTACAGCCAAAGACGGTGGTAATCCAGTATCTTTGGTACAGCCACGGCTTGAAAGGAGGAACTGCCTGAAAGCCCGTATTCAGGGATAAAACGCAAACGTCATCGTATCTGTTTTGGTCCTACAGAGCCACCGTAGCCATCATGGCGCTCTTAGTAGGAGTTGTGCTTGCTGTCTTACTAACATGTTTGTTACTTATTATCCGGCTGTTTACCGTTGTGAAGACTGGATCAAACTATAAACCTGGAGCCAAAGGTCCGGTCTCAGTTGTTGTCGTCGCAGGATCAGGTAAAGTTAACGTTAATGACATTACCTCAGATCCACTGTTAGCTTGCCGTTTCCTTCTGTCACAGAGCTCAATTGATTCTTCAGTCACATCCCATCTGTATAGAAAGACAGACATGTGTTCCTACTTTCAACTCAATCTTTCAGATTCTACCGCACAAGGGCAAGCACGCAGGGTAGCTTTCTTCCATCAGCTAACAGTCTGAGCTTTAACACGGAACCTTCTTGTCCTAAGTTCTTGGTAAAGGTGGAGCCTTTAGTAACCGATACCTTTTCCTGCCTTCAGACTGGATTCTCCCTCAACTTGACGAGCATAACAAAAAATGGACAGAACAGTCAACTCATAAAAAGACATTCAACGTCAGAGTAAACACACAGTTCCACATTCTTCCAAAGTACAAAAAAGCAGAACTACATTAAGCACCCCCTAGTCTCATGGGTCCATCCAAAGCACTCCCTTCAGGATTTCACAAGCTATCTTTGCGATTGTTGCGGCCTAAAATGAATTCACAGCAGCTATTCTAAAGAGTTGCTATGCATGTTGTTTTTTTCTTTCGTTCTTTTCATTTTGCAATCAATGTGAGAACAAGTTAAAATTGCAAAAATAGATGCTTTTTTGGTATAATTCATTAAAAATTTCAACTTGTTTAAGTGAGGATAAAACCACACTGTTGTGAGTTTGTGATTTACTGTATACTGCACTGTCACCACTAACCCTGTATATTTCATCTATCACGACATCACAACATCCGAAAGGGGCTGCCAGAGTCTCTTCAAGTGCAACCACACTTCCTTTACTTGCCTTTTTTTGCATCCTAGTCCCTCCTACCAGGGATGCATGAAGAGACACAAGGAAACCAAACAAGAAAGGAAGAAACAAGTAAATGTGGGAGCAGAAATAAGAGCTTTATGTTTTCCTTCAGGATGGCAGATCAGACCGTCTTTCAGTTTAAGCGAGGAGCAAGGAAATATCAAATAAGAGACATGGGGTGCACCCTACAGTGAGAGCTCACTGAGTTTTAGCTCATCTTCATCTTTACTGTGCGTTTATCATGTGTAATTGACAGCGTGTCTTGTGTATTTTCCAGGTGGCCACACCACGGAGGTCCTGCGGCTGATGGAGTGCCTGTCTGCGGCCTACACACCTCGACACTATGTTATTGCTGACAGTGACAGGATGAGTGAGGAGAAGATCTGCACCTTCGAACGCTCCAGACAACACTCAGACTCTGAGTCGCAGGTACACAGCTGGCCACATGCGTACATTTGGGTTTGGATGTCAAAGTGTTGTTGGATTGTCCCCAGCAATCTGTTCATCTTATACATGTCGAATTATCAAACATCTATTACTGTCCAAAAATGCCCTCAGTAAGCAAATGAGGACATGAGGTCACACGTGGATTGGTGAAACACACACTCTCAGGTGAGCTCTGATCAGTGGTGGAAGACATATTTACTTAAGTAAAAGTGTTTATACAACAATGTAAAACACTATCTAACCAGTAACAGAGTAAGCCATACATTCACTGGTTTTCACTTAAGATTGAATCAAATCTTGAAAATGGGTTGTTCAGAAGAAAAAAAGCATTCTGAAATTGGGTTAGATCATGTCATTTGATCTCGGTTTTGATCTGGATCAAACTTTCAGTTTGTGTTTTTCAAAACTTCTTGGTAGGATTGGGATATCTTTGATCCAAAGATAATCCTGGTCAGATCAGAAGGCTGTATTCAGGCTGAATTTCAGGAACAAAGTGTAATAAAACTTTCAAATTGCTCATTTATATATACATATATTTATATTTTGCACATAATTTGTTTAACCGCTACAGTGGTAAAGTACACGTTAGACTACCTATTAATTTGTCTGGTAAGGTCATTTTTTAAAAAGTATTTTGTCCCAGAATTTCCGATATTAGCTGTCAGTATAAAACAAAAATGATTTCAAGTTTTAATAAGAAGACATCTTTTTTTGTTGTCTTTGGTGGCACCTATGGTGATAAGCAGTAGGCCTAATTGCAGTGTGTATGTTGGCGGACTTGAAACCAGGCTTGTGAATTTATTTAGGCTATATCAGACATCCAGGTCCTAATACTGCAAATGCTGGGGCTTTCATCAGTGGGCCATAGGCTCAGTTATCATTGTGTTACCTTACTCGGTGATAGACAGTGACTTATACACTGTGACATTTACTTAAATGAAAAGCTTCGAGATGATTTCTTCAATTTTAAATTAAATTTATCATGTTATATTAAAGTAGTTTCTAACAACTGCATCCCCCATGCTGTTTTATATTTCTTAAAATTAAACGCTTACAGTGACTCACTGGCTGTTCTACCTTTACTTTTCAGAGCCAGGACCCTACATCGTGATATGTAGTGCTATGTAAAGACATGGGGTTTCCAAATCCGGATCATTGTGATCCAGATTAAATTTTTTGAACAACTGGGCCCTGGTGATATATTATTATGTATTACATTGTTAAATTGTTAATATTCATACATCAATGCGTGGATACCATCTTACTGTTGCAGCAGGGGCTCTTTATGCAGTTAGATAGTTTTGTTCAGTGATTCCAAATCAAGGTGTAGGAGCCAATTAGTGCTCGGTATTATAAGTAGGAACCAAACTGTGTGGGTTCAGGTGCCACCCGGAAGTTGAAACAGTTTTTGACCACTCACTCACTCACTCACTCACTCACTCACTCACTCACTCACTTGTTTAGCACTCACCTGGCCTGCTGTCTGTAGATGTGAGGTGTAACCGGTTTTGAAGGTAATCGTCTGTGGTTAGGAGATCAATGGACGTGGAATATATGGACCGAGTGTTCAACTGCAAAGATCGTTTGGACTTTAATTCATTCAACAGGTAAAGTGGTGCGTCAATTAATTCTTCCGTGGTGGAGCATCTCTGTGGCTTAAAGCATTGGCTTAGCCTCTACACAAGGTGTTGGGGCCCCTCCATAGGATCATCTGATGCAGAGAAAAAAAGTTCAACACAAATTTGTAGTCTTTTATTTCCCCAGCTTGGTTTTGATCTGATCTTTTTTTCTATAATATTTTCCTATTCTGTGTGTCCCACTCCCTGACTTCATTTATTCTGGTTTATTTCCTGAATGTTGCATAATGTCTCTCCCTACTGGCTAACTTGGAGCTCAATGTTCTCTGCTTGTGTGAACATTTGTATTGCTACATCCAGTGTGAAGTCTTTTGTGAGCTGAAGTTTCTTTGATAGCTCTGATGGAACTGGGCCCTCTCATGTGTGACATTCTTTATGGTACAAAGCACTTATCAAACTTTTCCAAGATGGCTTCAGTAATGTGAATGATTTTATTGAATTCTCGTTCTTGTAGCCCATAGCATAAATTAATGTGCTCACGTGGACTTCCTCATTTGGCTTTGTTGATAGGCCTGCGGCCTTGTGCGTACAGTCGTATCACAGCCGTGCTGATACACATTACAACAGCACTCCCTCTCGTGTGATATTGCTTAAATCCACATTATATGCAATAAACATTTTAGTGGAAGTGCTCTAACAAACTGACAGCCGTCTTGTGTAAGGAGCCACATTGTTAACTATAAACAAAAGAACTTCCACTCACAAGGAGGACATGAAAAGGTTTTATTCTGAGCAGGGGGTGACTCAATCTCAATCTCTGCTCTCATCTAATGACAATAAAGCATACATATACAGATATCTGTGTATGGAGATTAGGGGTGATTTGATGCTTTGTGATATTTTAATGTGAGGGCAAAAATCGCTGTTCAAAGAAATGACTGACAGCGCATAACAGCAGTAAAGTTTCTGCACTGCTCTGTAATGCTGCACCTCCTCATCCACCACTTGAGACAAAGGCTTGGATGATGATGACTGGTCCACTGGAAATAACTCTCCAAACAGTTCAGTCATTGGTGCTCTTTTGGCTGGAGGAGGACAGTCACTGCTGCTGGAGGCCACCTCTGTTTGCTCCCCAGTCTCCTCCCTGGATGTCTGGACCTAACAGACAAATACATAACACAATTGCAACATATTGTTTGATTAAATTTATTACAATCAAGTTTAAAAATATGAAATCCAGAAAAATAACATGAGTGAAGCAGGTTTACAGTTAAGTATTATTTTCTGACTATTTTTAATGCTGAATTTAATAACAGAATATCTGAATTAAATAACTGGATTAACACAGTACTTGAATTAATTCTTTAAGATTAAAACTAGGTGTGTCCCCGACTAAGAATTTTCATAGTCGAATCTGATTTGACAGATTTTTCCTTTAGCCGAATCATGTTGTTTTCCCCCTCATTGATTAATGAGCTCATTTGCGTCAGTTTCCGCTCCAGAGAAAAGAGCTAAAACACCCAAATAAACAAATTTAATTCTTCAGTTGGCATAATAAGATAATAATAATAAAAGTAAAAGGGTTATCATTTTATCTTTATTCCTTTCACTTCATCAAGGTATGATGCTCTAGATGAGAGCAGATGCGCTGCCCAGCCGGGGACAGCCCTCCATTCCGAAACGCCACCGTTCCGAACCACCCCCACTCCGAAACTGATTTTCAAGTCCATATCGAGTTTCCTGCATCAAACACTGTTGCCCGCTCTCCGGCCGCACTCGCACAATTCTGAAATTCGTTGTACTACAAAAGCTTGAAATGAACGTTCAACTCATTGTTTTTTATTGAAAATATGTCACTGTCTTCATTTATTATATAATCTCGCTAGCAGTAAACACATTTAAAAGGAGACGCTTGTCAAATCTTTTTACGCGCACTGTCCATGGTGCTGAAATCCCCACTCCCACTCCCGAAATTTGTTTCAAGACATTTCAGGTAAACGAATAATCCTTCAAAAAAGTTTGATTTGAGAGCACATACTTCCTCCAAAGTGTTTGTTTATGTGCTCCGCCACCGTAAATCACCGTAGACCTCGATGCTGCTCTGATGGTCCTACAGCGCACCTCAGCTTATTTGGATCAAGCAACTGGGTGATTTATTCATGCGTAGTAATGATTATGCCTGCTGATTAAACGCACGTGTCATTTTCAATTTTTTATTAACAGAAAATAGGCTGATGTTTGTATCAAAATAGGCTATATATCATGAATTACTAGAAAACAAATACATTCTATGTCAGATCAAGATGTTCAGCAGCAGTGAGCACCCCCATATAGTCAGAATTAGGGATGCACCGAATATTCGGTAACCGAATATATTCGGCCGAATATTGCAAAAAAACACACATTCGGTATTCGGTGGAATAAGTTAAAAGTAAGGCCGAATAATAGCGGCGTTTTGATAACGCAATCAAACAGCGTGCCGTGACCGGCAGAATAAAATGTCGGCAGTGTGGCGATCCGCCCGTCACCGCAGTCGCATTTGCGACTAAAAAATAGTTTTGAGCGAGCAAAATAGGCTTAAATCATTCAGCAGGCTGTGCGAGCAGCCTACAGATTTCAACCACCAGCAGAAACGAAAGGCGAATCCCA
>NC_065516.1:6108821-6116385 GCF_006386435.1 Epinephelus moara
AAGTGATTTATCTTTTCATAAATGACAAAAGGCACATCTGCCTCATTTTCGCTGTGGTATTGTGATACTACTCAGAACCATGATACTTTCATTGGTATCGCACAGTGGGTCCCAATTTTGGTACCGTGACAACACTAATGTGGAGGGGGTTCATCTGCAAAAACTAATGAAAAACTAAACAATGATATTCGGTATTCGGTACTCGGTATTCGGCCAAGAGTTTAATAATATTCGGCTTTGGCTTCGGCCACAAATTTTCATTTCGGTGCATCCCTAGTCAGAATGGTACGGTCTTGTTTCATAACCACATTTTGCGATGATTCGATGGCGAGACTGGCAGTCGAATCAGACTTCTCCGAATCGAATCACCAAATCATCAGTTATTCAGGGTCACCCTTATTAAAACTATCAAATAGACTTACCTGAACAGTCTCTGAACAGTCTTCCAGAATACTGTCAGTCAGAGTCTTGAAGATTGCATCACTGCTGCTGCTGCTCTCATCCAGGAAAGGCAAGGATTTGAAGCGAGGGTCAAGTGCAGTGCTCAGGTGAAGAAACTGAATCAGTGTGTGATCTGCATCAGGGTACCTGTCCTTGAAGTCACGTGAAATGGCAGTTTTGACCTCTTTCACTACTGCTGAGTCAGAGTCACTGTGCTTCATGGAGGCCAGGATTCTGTGTTTCAGTGGGATGATCATTGAAACAGTTGGAATCTGATCAGTGCTCATGATGGTCGTCACGGTTTTCAAGGGTTTAAGAACCTGGATCACGGGGGCGTTGACTTGCTGATTTTCCACTCTGTCACAGCCGCTTCCAGTATTTCTGCCAAATGCTCGGTTGTGTGACTCTTGTACACAGTGCGTGTTTGGAGGACGGTGTTCGCAATTTGCCAATTCTCCATGATAAAGTGCGCGGTTACGGTCATGTAGCTTTGTGTGGCACAGGACATCCATCCATCAGTGGTGATTGTGATGGATTCAGCAGCATTTAATTTTTCCATTACTTTACCCTTTGCTTCCTCAAAGAGTTTAGGTAGCACATTTTGGGAGAAATGTGCCCGGCTTGGCAGTACGTAACGGGGCTCGAGCACACTGATCAAATGCTTAAACCCCTCATCCTCGACCACTGAAAATGGGCTCATGCCCAGCGACATGAAAATCCCAATGCCCCTCGTAATTTTTGAGCCCGGTCAGAATTGGCTGGCAATTTCATTTGAAATAAATTTGGCAGAGTAGACTGTGCCTGTGTTTTCTTCTGTGCCCCACTTAAATTAATTTCGGGATGGTGTCTTTGAAGGTGCATTAACATGCGGGATGGTGTCTTTGAAGGTGCATTAACATGTTCGACATGTTGCCCGTGACTTGGGGAGTTTTTTGAAGCACTTACAGCAAAAAGTCTGGGTCTTGTCGACAACGCGATTTCCATCTCTGTTCTCAACCGGGTAGCCAAAATGCTCCCATACTGCTTACCTAAATGAGCTTGGAGGGTCTGCAATTTCAGGGTTATTTGCCATGTTTCCTCCTCTTCTCCGCTCCGCTTTCCTCACGTAGTTGAACTAACGTTAGCGGTAGCCACAGTTTTGCTCACTCTGGTCAGATGACCATCACCGGAAAAAGTAATCACATGACACGCAGTTGGAGGAGGCTTGATGAAGAAATTTATCTTCAATCTAGGCTTACGTTTTTTAAATTAACTTAAGATAATAATACTACTACTACTACTACTACTACTACTAATAATAATAATAATAATAATAATAATAATAATAATATAATAATAATAATGATGATGATGATAATGATAATAATAATAATAATAATAACAATAATATTATTATTAAGTTTGGTAGCACTGTGAGCTCATGGCTGTATCTGGATTGGATGCACAAACTCTGGGAGTTGGAAGGGGTGTGTCGTGGTTCCGCCATTTCAAAGGCGACACAGGTTCGTGTCTTAGAGTTTCGCGATTTCCTGTGCAACCCACATTATTTTCATAATGATATATATATATATATATATATAGGCAAAAATGCTGTCTGTTGCTTCTTTAATGCCTAAATAATGAGGGCTTGTCCAGCACCTATGTATGTGTGATTGAGTTTTCAATTTAATACTATTACAATTTAAAAATAATAGTAGGCTATAATGTTTCTCTTATAACTGCCCTTAACTGTTGTCGGGACATTTGATAAAGTTTTTGGATGTGACGTTGTCACGTTACAGCTCGGATGCAAGAAAGAGAAGAAAAGATGGCAAGCCACACATCAAGCGAGTTTGTCCCAAAAAAAAAAACACAACTTCTGCAAGCAGCAGCCAGTAGCGGCGCCAGGATTTTGATTGTGGGTGGGCCTCCAGAAAACTGGATGGGCCAGTTAAAATAAGCAAAAAACGGGTTCCCTTTTATCTCTGTTTCAGCGCTTTTCTGCAGCATTGAGGACAGCGACACCGGTGCACCGGTGTGGCTCCCTTGTGTCGCTGTCCTCAGCTCAGTGCTGAAGTGGACAATGACATACACCTTAGAAGTAGAACTAACTTCATATCTTTATTGAACGTTCCCAGCACACAAAAAAGACTGAAACGGAATTATATCTTTGGAGGGTCTTCTCCATTTATTCATAAAACACAGCACGACAGGGAACTGTCCAACATTATTGAACTCAACTGTTTTCTTAGGCCTATTTAAATTCAGTAGCTTATCTTATTATTCAGAATTAGCCTACAGAAGAACATATTTAACCGTAACAACCGCATAACAATCTGAGATGGCTGTTTACCTTTGGGGCTTAAAGCAGGAGACGGCGAGGTTTTGTGCTGAACACAGCAAGAATGCACTGTTAGCAATTGATGTAATTTCTACAGTAAATCTTACAACAATGCATTGTATTTATGTTTTTACTGTAAATGGCAATGCATTATGGGAAATTTATTGACAGTCCTGTAACATTATTGTAACTACACTGTACATACACTGTACAAGCGAGATTTTACAGCTGCCGCGTTGCATCACGGGATCGCTGCCGTCTGAAGTTTGAATTTTAGGCGCCCAACCAAGAACCGACATCTACACAAGAGGTCTGCATTTTGTGATCAGAAGAACTAAGGTATGTAACGTTAGCCTAAAATAATATTTCTGTTGAACTGAATGAGTGACTGTTTCGTCTGCTTATGATTCAATGAGATTAGCTAGTTAGGATCATGACTAACTTTAGCCGGAGGGGGTTACTTCACGGGTTGACGCTAGCTAGCTAGCTAGCTAGCTAGCTAATTTATTTCTAATCTTCTAATGCATTTCTAATCTTAAAATGCATTTCGAAAACGTCAGAACGGCTCGTCCGTCATCCGGCCGCTGTGGCGCTGGCTTGGGGTCCGCTCTCTATTGGATATCTTAAAGCTGATTATTGTTGCACCGTTATTGAAACAGGGAATCCGTGTGTCCACCACGACAATGGATCTTAATTGACTTTACACTGGCATTGTTTCCGTGGTACCGGCACGTAATTTTAAGAAGTGTTAAAAGGTCGTGGTCATTTCACGTATTTCTGTGAGATCAGGTTGCTGTGGTCAGTTAGCCTTGTCGAGTCTCGCGCGAGTTGCCATGTGGCTTAAAAAACTACACTGGACTTCTTGTCGGCATGAGAGTGAGTAAGTAATGTTACTGTCTGTATTTTCATTCTAAAGTGGTCATTTCCTTTAATGTAAGTGAGAGTAATGTTACAGGTCGAGTGGTTTATCTATAGCTTGGATTATTATTGCACTGCTTACATGTGTTTCAGGGCAGGGTATTTTATTCTGACTTCTGCTTTGTAAGTTAGCTGTGAGCTAAACTGAATAGCCTGGGATCTTTGCATGAGCAGCAGCCAGAGCCATGCAGCCTCTCGGTAAGCCGTCTGCCTCTAAAATGAACTGCGCCTGCGCATCTTAAACCAATAGTTTAACTGCATGTTATGAAATTATTAGTTTGCTGTTTGCTGAGGAAAAATTCTGTGCACTGTAACTGTTAGTAGACTTTTTTGCTGAGACAAAGTTCTGTGTTCTGAAGAAAGACATTCATTCCGCGCTCTGTCTTCTGAGAAGAAGGTCACGTTAGCCGGTACTGTCAGTAGTATTCACGATTCCCCCGCTTGGCTGCAGTTTATAGCATAAATACGGTAATACATATTATATATAAATACATATGATATATTTCTCTTCTTCTTCTTCGTCCTATTCTTCTTTTTCCGTTTGAGAACATTTTCGGGCCACCAAGTTGTGTAAGGGTGAGCTAACCAGCCTGCTAGGTAGCCTGTCAGATTTAGCAAACTGGTATCTTGTAAGCTAACGTTATCTTTCTGCTGCCATTATTCGATCTGTCTTCAAAGGTCGCGTTAGCCAATACTGTCAGTAGTATTCACGATTCCCCCGCGTGGCTGCAGTTTATAGCATAAATACAGTAATACATATTATATATAAATACATATGATATATATATTTCTTCTTTTTCTTAGTCCTATTCTTCTTTTTTCCGTTTGAGAACATTTTTACACCACCACGTGGTGTGAGGGTGAGCTCTGTTAACCAGCCTACTAGGTAGCCAGTCAGATTCAGTCAGCAAACTATCTTTCTGCCCTTGTTGGCTGCCGTTTATATTCGCTCTCTGTCTTCTGAGAAGGTCGCGTTAGCCAGTAAGCCGGTAAAAGACAGCTTTTAAAAAACATTTTAATTATGTTGAGCCTGTGCCTCTGTTTTTAGGTATTGATGATAAAGGTAAGGAATCGTTTGCCCAGTATATACCTATTAAAGAAACATTGGCTGCACTTTTTAAAAGCAAGTCTATGCAGGAACAGTATGCAGCAACACGTTCTCAACCACTATCAGAGGGTCTTTTCCAGGATGTTAATGATGGGAAGGGAGCTCAGTGCAACCCTTTATTTAAAGCGGAACCATCCTCTCTTGGTCTGATACTCTATCAGGATGCATTGGAAGTGGTCAATCCACTTGGTTCTTCAAAAAAGAAACATAAGATTTTAGCAGTATATCTCACTCTGACAGATATTTTGCCTCATAACAGATCATCCGTAGATCAAATGCAGCTTGTTCTCTTGTGTAAGGAACAGGACTTCAAATATTTTGGGATGGACAAGGTATTTGAGCCTCTCATAAAAGACCTTAAAGCTCTTGAGGAGACTGGCATTGAGATACATAATGGGCAAACTGTCAGAGCTCGACTGTGTGCTATTTCAGGTGACAATTTGGGGTCTCACAGTATTGGCGGTTTCGTTGAGAACTTCAGTATGAGCCATTACTTTTGTAGGTACTGTGAAATAAAAAGAATTACTTTTGAGAACTCTCCACTATCATGTGGCAACAACGAACTGAACAGTCCTTTCAGAATCATCTGCAAGAATTACACAACAGTGACACAAATTCTGAATGCGGTATCAAGTCAGACTCTCCTTTTAATCAACTGTCCTTCTTTCATGTTTGCCAGCCTGGGCTGCCTCCGTGTCTTGGCCATGACCTGTTTGAAGGAATTGTTTCCAGTGACCTTGCTTTATTTATTGGTCATTTAGTTGAAGAGAAACATTTCAGTTATATACATCTCAACAGGTGCAAAGATCAGGTCAAGTATCAGGGAAATGATGCCCAAGACAAACCAGCTGATGTTTCACCAGGTAGCAAAAGACTCAGTGGACATGCAGTCCAAAACTGGTGCTTTCTTCGTTTGCTCCCTCTCCTGGTGGGAGATAGGATTAAGGATCCATGTCACAATGCTGTTTGGCAACTTGTGCTGCAGCTCAGAGAAATTGTAGAACTAATTTGTGCACCAGCAATCACTACAGATCAGGTTGCTTATCTTAAAATACTTATCGAGGAGTATATCCACTTTCGAAGGCAGCTCTTTCCCAATGAGCCCCTGAAACCCAAACACCACTATTTACTGTGGAGGTTGGCAAGATAGAGCTCGTCATTGTTCACCATGGCTCTGTGTCCTTTGTCTCAGAAAAATATTTGTTCGTAAAGTTGAGGGACATTGGGTTCTATTGTATATTAGGGACACCCCAAGAGCAGTTTGTTTGTGTGAGGCATGATGATCTGCTTGATTATTATCCTTTGCCAGCCTATAAAATAGGTGATATTCCAATAATCTGTCTCCACCACTCCTTTGCAGAGACGTACTAATGGCGGCAGCAGAAGAGATCAGCAGGGTTGTCCTTGCTGCTCTTCCAGAGCTCCCCACAGACACTTTAAGATCCTTGATGGCTGGCCTGGAGAGCCTTGGTGTGCAGAGCAAAGAGGACCTCTGTTTCTTGAAGGAAGATGATCTTCTGAGCTATCTCCGTTTAGTCCAGTGCAGAAGGTTTATCCGTGCCTTTGCTTCAGAAGGTAAAACTTGTTACTGATTTATTGTTGTCCTAATGTCCTTTTATCAGAATTCTTCGTAAAGCTGTACAAAGATGCAAAATACTATAGATTTTACTGTTTCATGCAAGTGTAACCTAGGCTAAAATAGCCGTAACATGTAAAAGAGTTAAAATAACCTACATGTAAACACAGAATTACATAAAGGAATTCACAGTTAATAAATAAATGAATAGTGTTGTAGTAGTGTTCATATAAATTCAGATAGAGTTTAAATGCTAGTTAATAATGGCAGTAATAAAATACAGAGCATGATATGAGTGGTCATAGCTTGGAGTAGGTTTGCATTTTTCTTACCTATTCAGTGACATTGTGGGAGACAGAGTGAACTCCAGCCAGGATATTCTTTCCATTCAATGGACAAGTGAACTCCAGCCAGGATATTCTTTCCATTCAATGGACATTCTTCTATGAAATCTATAATTTCTAAATACCATACTTTTGGCTTGTTTTGATGCTTTTTGTAGCTAGAAATGGCATAATCTAGGCCTGTTAGCCAGCATTATTCTACCAGAGAATACTAGATTTTACTGTTTCATGCAAGTATAACCTAGGTTAACCCTTGTACCCCCCTGGTTCAACTGATGGACTTTTTCAATTTTCAGATGACTGCCATTTTGGTCCTACAGGTCTGAAATTCAC
Source organism: Epinephelus moara (assembly GCF_006386435.1). Classification (NCBI taxonomy): domain Eukaryota; kingdom Metazoa; phylum Chordata; class Actinopteri; order Perciformes; family Serranidae; genus Epinephelus; species Epinephelus moara. The sequence goes on from NC_065516.1 coordinate 6,115,862, forward strand.
CACAGGTCTTTTATTTGTGATGGTTTACAAAATCCCAAAGCCACCAGTAGATGGCACCATTAAAATAGCCTACATGTAAAAGAGACAATTAAGATAGCCTACTGTTCATGTAAATAGGCAGAAATACATAAAGGAATTCATAGTTATTAAATAAATACTGTTGAAAGTAAATTGATATAAATGGAGTTAAAATGGCAGTTTGTAATGGCAGTAAATGTTGATTTTGTTTTTATTTTTAAAAGGTACTTTCCTTGAAAAAAAGTGAGGCACTGATTACTAATTCTCTTTAACTATGTAAACCGAAGCAAGAAGCATTGAGCTACTTGCCGTTGGTTACATTAGCCTAGTGCGGTACATTAGTGTAGCAGGTGTACTGCGCCACCATTTTAGGCGATGCTTCAGGAGGATTTATTCAGATGGTGTTTTTAGTTGTTCTTTTCGAACTTTGTATTTTATTTTATTGAAGGTATATGTGAGACTGATGTGTGTTGCCTGTTGAGGTGAGACCAAAAGAGACTTTAGGC
>NC_065516.1:6116841-6118687 GCF_006386435.1 Epinephelus moara
TCAAATTTCAGAGTAAACTGGGAGAAGATGCCGCAAGAGATCAGGTCAGCTATCGCAAATTCAACTAGACCAAATCCGGCAGCAAGAAGAGCAATGATCAGATGTCTGGCTGATCAGATGAGAGAGCACAATCCAAACCCCAAAAGAGCGATCTGTGTGAAAGTTGTCAATGATATAGTTCAGAAGTACCCGAAATGCTTTGGGGACGTGGATGGTGATGATGGAGTAGCTGGGGCATCTCTTGTACAACAAGTCAAAACGAGAATCGAACATGTGAACAGAAACAACACCCTCGCACGGGTCCGTAAGAACAGGCCCTCCATTCCAGGAGTGAGGGTGCATGGAAGAGGTCCCGTGGACCAGTATGGATGTGTCCGCTGGTCACCTGAAGAACTTCCCTCTGGGGAGACAGAAGAAAGCTTACTAGAGATGAAAAGAGAGATGCAGCAGCTTTATGCCCAGGTTGGAATGGCAGGAGCGGAGAGAGGAGCGCTCCAGAGATGGCATGAAATGACCTACATTCTCCAGCGGCGTGAGCTGAATGCTGACCCTTCGTACAGTATCTCCAAAATCAAGGACGACTGGCCATTTCTCTTCTCCCAAAAGGGCCTCTTCTCCCACTTCAGTGAGCTGACCGGCATTTCCATCCTGGAGAAGCTGCCAGTAGCCATCGACCAAAGAAGCCAGACCATAATGGACTACTTTCAGCAACAGAAGACACCAGGGATGGGGAAGGTTTTGGAAGCCTATCAAGAAGAGAATGGCAATAAGGCAATCTGTATCATCTTGTGTCTGCTTGCTCACTTCAAGGAGGATGGTATCTTCCTTACAGCTCATCTTGTGTCTGCTTGCTCACTTCAAGGAGGATGGTATCTTCCTTACAGCTGATGTGAGTATAACTCGCACATACATACTCTCCCTCCCTCGTTCTGTCTCTCTCTCCAGTTATTTTGTAAATTGCTTATGCAGTACCATTGTGTTCCTGTTACACAATTGGGGGGGGGTAACAGTTTGTCCTTGGTAGTATACTTTATCCTTTGTTTCCTGCTGTGTCGTTCCTTTTACCGTTTAAATAACCATAACATTCATATCTTAAAAACAATAGCTTAAATAACCATAACATTCATATCTTAAAAACAATAGCCATGCGCAGCTATTGCCTCTACGTTAGCATCAGACATTTAAACAGATTTTTTCCCTTTGGTGTGTTGAGTGGAACATGACAGTCTCTGGACCAAGTTTTCTTTGTTGTTTACTTAACTTACCCATACATGGCAGAATGGCTGTGGACTATAGGCTAATAATAATAAGTCTATGTGGAGACAACTTGTAATATCTTTTTTAATATGTTTATGTTTTTTATTCTCCAGCCCTCTGCCACAGCTGCTGACATACAGAGAGCTATCACCCTGCCCAGCACACCTCGCTTAGTTTTGCAAGGTATAATCTTCCCTTATTTTGTTGAGGTTTATAAGTTGTTACATGGATGTGTCAGGTGGCTGAGTGGCTCAGGAGGTAGAGCGGGTTGTCCAGTCCAGGATTGTGTGTCCAGTGTGTGTGTGTGTGTGTGTTTGTGTTTGTATGTCGTGCAGCTTTTAGTGATTATCTTGTGTTAATGTGTTTCAGGAGAGACATTGAGCGCAGACATGTGGTTGATGTCCATGGAAGGAACATGCGTGATGGGGCCCCACAGCAACCTTCTGAACGGAGTGGCAGTGCTCTTCGCTGCCTATTACGTTTTCAACCTACAGTACCCTGCAGAGGCCTCAAGCACTCTTGAGTTTATCCAGAGGTATGTTTAAACTGTTTAAACATGACACTGTCATTAAACTGTCATAACCATGAC
>NC_065516.1:6118988-6121543 GCF_006386435.1 Epinephelus moara
AGAAAAAACGTGGGCTCAACGCACCTGTGTGCACGCTCTTAAGGAAACTGCTGGACTTCGAGTTGATGGGGAAGTAGGTGTCTGTCAGGCTGCTGGGTGGGGTTGCATCTATTTTTGTTTATTAGGATTAAGTGGACCCATGTTCTGAATCTATGTTGCTTTGAAATGGTTATGTTTTCACAGTGAAACCAGGCAATAAGGCCTGTTGTGAAGGACTGATGTATTTCTTTGTACCAAGAACTAGCTGAGTTGTAGCCTAATTTTTGGTTGTTGTTATGTTGCCACAGTTGTATACACGTGTTGCTCCATGTTAGTTGAAGTGAACATGTCCTGGATGTAAACAAGGTTGTTTCGAGAGCAGTTGTTGTTGTAATTTTAGATTGTATTCTGTATAGTGTATGTAGACTTGATGAATGTGATGAATCTGATGACTTGATGAAAAACTAGATGAATCTGAAGTGCCTGTAATGTCTAACGTGCTAGCTAGTCATTAGCCTTGTGTGGCAGCTTTATAGACGTTTATAGACGTTAGCACTTTGTATTGCCACTCGTTTTTGTTAGTGGATGCTAACATTGTTATTATTTGCAGAACCACACACATATCTGTATAAGAGACTGAAGTACATGTGGGACTATGTTGATACTGAGCCAACAATAAAACAACAAAAATGCCACTGTTTTGTCTTTCTTTGCAGAAGGCTGAAAGAAGACGTTTATCTAAGTTACAACATTTAATCGTAATATTTACAATATTCTATCCTGTGAAATTTACAGGAAATTCCTGGCTACTGAGTTGCAGTAAATATACAACATTTTACTGTAATATTTACAATATTCTATCCTGTAAAATTACAAGATATTCCTGGCTACTGAGTTGCAGTAAATTTACAATATTTAATTGTAATTAATTACAGTACAATACTGTATAAGTACAGTACCTTATTGTAGTTAATTTACAGTAAAGGTCCTGTATATTGCTTACTGTAAATTTACTGCAATTATTAGCCAGGAATATCCTGTAAAAATACAATAAATTTCTAACAGTGTGTCCTTATATTCCAGTGAATCAGTCAATTCCCTTTCAAATGAAAGCAGGGACAAAGAGTTCAGTCTGTCTGTCAGCATTGTTGCCCTGGTGCCTGTTTTTATCCGACTGACAGCTGAAAAGAGTCTCTCCACAGTACATGTGGTCATAGGCATCTGTTCCCTGACATGACTGATGCGCCATCAAACCCGAATCCGACGCACAGTCCCGGGTCCAGCTGCAACGGCTCCAGCACTTCCAAAATCTTAGCCGGTATCGCCTCTGCAGTCATGTTGTCCGTTTCCACAAATCCCACAGCCCGTTCTTTCAATGTGCCGTTGTGCAGGTATCTGACGCATACTGCAACTAGCTCTCTTTTTGACAAGTCTTTGCACTCATCTGCTAAAATCGCATAATATGTGTCCGGCTCATCATGCAAATCTGCCTTTATTTTTTTTAGAAGGAGTGATGCAGCGATTTCCAGTATCTCATTTTGTATATCGTGGTGCAGAAGTTTACCATTCTTTGGTAATTCATCCAGTCGCCTTTTTATTTCTGGGTCATATTTGGAAACCAGGTCAAGTAGTTCCAAAAAGTTACCCTTGTTTAATGCCTCTGCATTTTCCCAATGCCCACGCAATGGTATTTCTTGTTTTGCACAGAACAGGACAAGATCTATTACCATCATAATGTGCTGTCTGTGTCTTTCAATTAAGGACTTGTCGCTGGCATCATTGTTCAGCTGGTTAATAATATTTCCCCATCCTGGCTGGTGACTTTGCTTAAAACCATTCATTTTCCCCAGCGCTGCAGTGTGTGCCCTGCTGGCTTCATGTTTGCCACAACCCTCAGATAAATGTTTCCAGTCTTTAAAGCCCGTATTAATGAATCGGTCCTCATGAGCTGCTTCAGGGAAATGACGACAAGATTTGCAAAACACAGCATCTCTTGAGATGCTGTATTCCAGCCACGGGAATTTTGAATACCATCTGTCAGAAAAACTCCTAGCTTTCCCTGATATGTGTGTGGCTGGGAAGGAACGGAGTTTCGGCTGGCTTGCAGGCTCATCTATGGATGACAGGTCTAGCGGAGCTTGTGACAGGTCTTGGGGAACAGCGTTTGTGCTAGCCTGCTGTTGTAGGCCTTCACTGCCTCCACATAACACATAAAACGCTAGCATAAGTTATCTGTCTACTTATATTATTTTTTACTCCAGAAAATGTGCAGACAGACACTAACGTTAACTTTATTTGCCTTGCTGGTGTGGGGGGTTAGTTATGGGAGGAGGAGGAGGAGGAGGAGGAGGAGGAGGACTTGATGGAGAGAGGGCGGCTGAGGTGGACGGTAAAGCAGCACTCGTAACGTTACTTGAAATGGACGCAGGAGTTTCCTGCTCCTCGCAGCGTTTCTTAGTAAATTTAAATGTAAATAAGCTGCTTGGCTTTGCCATGTTGACTTTTCATCTTAGCTAGCTACTTCCTCTCTCCTGTGTTTACAGCTAAATTTCACTGCTTGCGCGGAACTAACTCAT
>NC_065516.1:6122043-6122587 GCF_006386435.1 Epinephelus moara
TCTGAGGGGTCTGGATGCTTCATAACGTACAAGACACACAGGAAGCCAGTGCAGTGACTTAAGCACTGGTGTAATGTGCTCCACTCTCTTGGTGTTGGTGAGGACTCTGGCAGCAGCGTTCTGGACGAGCTGCAGTTGTCTGATTGATTTTTTACTCAGGCCTGTGAAGACACCTTTACAATAGTCCAGCCTGCTGAAAATGAAAGCATGAACAAGTTTTTCTGTATCTTGTTTAGACAGAAATTCTTGTATTCTTGCTATGTTTTTAAGGTGGTAGTAGGCTGATTTAGTAATTGTCTTAATGTGACTATTGAAATTTAGGTCTGAGTCCAGAACTACAGCAAGATTTCTGGCTTGATTTGTAGGTTTTAGTGTCATGGCGTCAAGGTGAGCACTGACTATTGATCTTTGTTCTTTGGGGCCAAAAACAACTATCTCAGTTTTTTCTGTGTCTAGTGCTACTACTACTTCTACTGCTACTACTGCTACTGCTACAACTACTACTGCTGCTACTACTGCTGCTACTACTTACTGCTACTACTGC
>NC_065516.1:6122765-6126797 GCF_006386435.1 Epinephelus moara
CTACTACTACTACTACCGCTGCTACTACCGCTGCTACTACTACTGCTGCTACTGCTGCTACTACTACTACTGCTGCTACTGCTACTGCTGCTGCTGCTACTGCTACTGCTGCTACTGCTACTGCTACTGCTTACTGCTACTACTACTACTGCTGATGCTACTGCTGCTACTGCTGCTACTACTGCTACTGCTTATTACTACTACTACTACTGTTACTACTACTACTACCGCTGCTACTACTACTGCTGCTGCTACTACTGCTGCTGCTGCTACTACTGCTACTGCTTATTACTACTACTACTACTACCGCTGCTACTACTACTGCTGCTGCTACTACTGCTGCTGCTACTACTACTACTACTACCGCTGCTACTACTACTGCTGCTGCTACTACTACTATTGCTGCTACTGCTGCTACTGCTACTACTATTGCTGCTACTGCTGCTACTACTGCTACTGCTACTACTACTGCTGCTACTACTACTATTACTGCTGCTACTGCTACTGCTACTGCTGCTACTGCTACTGCTACTACTACTGCTGCTACTGCTACTGCTACTACTACTCGGCCACGTCTGACCATTAAAGCTGATATAAATATATAAATAAATAAATATCAGATATCGTTTAAATTCAGTGTCACTGTCAGTGAAGCTTCAGTCAGAACTTCATTGATAAACCACAGTATACAGCTTCCTGTGGTGCTTTAAATAAACCAGTGTTATGCTGTAAATAAACTCCGGGACACAGGTACCTGTGATGGTGGTAGGCTCTGGGCCCGATGGAGCACACAGTGAAGAAGGCGAAGGCGAAGGTGGGTAAAGACCAGGTGGCCACAGCATACCCACACCACTCCACGATCTCCCCGAAGAAGTTTGCGCCGGACACAAACTCAAACATTCCCCCTGAGAGAAAGATTAAGGTGTGAAAAGGAAGCTGCTAAAGCTCATGAACCCAAAGAGCTCGGTGTGGATGTCTGGTACCGTGCGGGATCCTGTAGACGGTCTCCCCGGGTCGTCTTAGGCCGCGCAGGATGTGGTCGCTGTGGATGTTGATGATCATACCGACCACAAACAACAGGAGACCTTCATCATAAACAAACAGGAAGAACGATTCTGTCGGTAGATCTGACAGGAAGTGATGATTCACAACAACATGACATCATTCAGAACAGAATAACCATTGGGTTAAATGTTTTCTTATTGTTGTTATGAGATGTTTGTTCTGACATGTTGGGGGGGACATCCCTCTGCAGGTCTGACACGTTCACACATGTGGTGCCACAGAGAGACTCTGTAAACACTGACTGTCCAACCAGTCTGTGGTCAGGACGTTCATCCAGGACATGAGAGATGGAGACAAACAAAAACATGACGTCTGTGAAGTTCAACCAGCAGCTCTGAAGTCACCGTCCACATGCACGTGAGGCTTGAACATGAACCGTAAACCCTAATGACACTTATTCATGTCAGGTCATTCTGCTGGAAAACATGGGACACTAACCAGAGACGGATTCATGGACATATGTTTGTTTTTGTTCTGGGACTGAAAGGGTTAACATGTCACTGACATGTGACGGCAACTGTTGAATTCCTCCGCAGCAGAAAGCCGAGGGCTGCACCGTTCAGCTCAGAGCTGAAGACGTCCTCACACAGCTGTGGACAAGAGGGACGAGAGAGACAAGAGAGACAAGAGGACGAGAGGACGAGAGGGATGGAGGACGAGAGGACGTGAGGGACAGAGGACGAGAGGATGAGAGGGACGAGAGGGACAGAGGACGAGAGGGACGGAGGACAAGAAGGACAAGAGGGACGTGAGAGACAAGAGGAAGAGAGGGATGAGAGGGACGAGAGAGACAAGAGAGACAAGAGGAAGAGAGGACGAGAGGGATGGAGGACAAGAGGACGTGAGGGACAGAGGACGAGAGGATGAGAGGGACGAGAGGGACAGAGGACGAGAGGACGAGAGGGACGGAGGACAAGAAGGACGAGAAGGACGGAGGACAAGAGGGACGACAAGGACAAGAGGGACGGAGGACAAGAAGGACGAGAGGGACGTGAGAGACAAGAGAGACAAGAGGACGAGAGGGATGGAGGACGAGAGGACGTGAGGGACAGAGGATGAGAGGGATGAGAGGGACAGAGGACGAGAGGACGAGAGGGACGGAGGACAAGAGGGACAAGAGGGACGAGAGGGACGAGAGGGACAAGAGGGACGGAGGACAAGAAGGACGAGAGGGACGTGAGAGACAAGAGAGACAAGAGGACGAGAGGGATGGAGGACGAGAGGACGTGAGGGACAGAGGATGAGAGGGATGAGAGGGACAGAGGACGAGAGGACGAGAGGGACGGAGGACAAGAGGGACAAGAGGGACGAGAGGGACGAGAGGGACAAGAGGGACGGAGGACAAGAAGGACGAGAGGGACGTGAGAGACAAGAGGAAGAGAGGGATGAGAGGGACGGAGGACGAGAGGATGAGAGGATGAGAGGGACGAGCGAGACGGAGGACGAGAGGGACGGAGAACAAAAGGGGCAAAAGAGACGAGAGGACGAGAGTGATGAGATTGACGTACTCCGAGGGAAGCCGCGGCTGGTCAGTCCTTCGGCGATTCTCTCATAAGTCGGCCCGTTCTTCACCGTCCCCGTTGACGGTTAATGGCCTCTTCGTTTGCGAGGACAAGGAGGGCGCACAATTCCTTGTCTCATCTTTACAGTGTTTGTCAGGTTTGTGTTTCCCTCTTGCTACTAGCTGCTCGCTAATTCCTGCTATGAGCCGTCGCAGAGCGCCGTCATCAACAGCTCCTCAACAAATAACCACTGCTGATAATAATGTTACACGCTGCCGATCTGTAATCTCACTCTTATCTACGTTTATGAACTGATAGCTAACGGTAACGTGAAAGTGATTCGCTGCTTAAGCTGAATGTTACGTGACTTTCAGTTTCAGTCATAATGAAATATTAACCTTATGTTGTTTAACTTTGTGTCACTGGTGAACTTTGATCAGAAAACCGCTTTAAAAAGTTTGATGACTTTGTCACAAAATAAGGTTTAAATCAACGTTTTCACTCGCAGGCTGTCACAATGCCAACTTAGTTTACAGCAGTGTGCCGCCGAGCGGTCCCATCAATACAGCAACACGATTGGCTGATACCTCTGTCTGTACCGCTTTACTTAAAGCACCCAATAGGCTTTTAGGGGGAAAGGAGCGATGGAGGTGGGGTCTGAGGCTGGAGGTCTGCAGCCAGACCTTTCTCTGGTCGTCTCCCAGTCTACAGTCAGACTGTCTGCTGGACATGAAGCTGAAGCTGTGTTAACCTTTAAAGACTACAGCTCCCAGGGTGCATTTCACCAACAAACATCCAATCACAGGGCTTCAAATTCTGTCGTCTCATCTTAAACTTCAGCCACCTGAGTGGCAGCGACTGCTGAGGCTCATTAGGGTTCATTTTGTCAGCGATGTCTTTGTTTCGTCAAATCTGTTTGTTGGTTTTTATCCTGATTATTTGTTTTAATTAACTGAGTCAAAGAAAATATTTTACTTTGAGACATTGGTCTTTTTAATCTTCAGATCATAATAAACATTTCAGTTAATGTATTCGAGTCAAACTGATAACTGTCGATTTAGTCAAACTTTATTTGACTAAAGATTTGACCTTCTCATCATCTCAATCAATCAATTTTATTTATAAAGCCCAATATCACAAATCACAATTTGCCTCACAGGGCTTNATAAACATTTCAGTTAATGTATTCGAGTCAAACTGATAACTGTCGATTTAGTCAAACTTTATTTGACTAAAGATTTGACCTTCTCATCATCTCAATCAATCAATTTTATTTATAAAGCCCAATATCACAAATCACAATTTGCCTCACAGGGCTTTACAGCACATCCCTCTGTCCTTAGGNAATCAGGAAAAACTCCCCAAAAAACCCTTTAACGGGGAAAAAAAACGGTAGAAACCTCAGGAAGAGCAACTGAGGAGGGATCCCTCTTCCAGGACGGACAGACGTGCAATAGATGTCGTA
>NC_065516.1:6128769-6142906 GCF_006386435.1 Epinephelus moara
TCATGTTGTAGGGCTCTGGCAGTGCTCCTCCTGTTCCTCCTCACACAAAGGAGCAGATAGCGGTCCTGCTGCTGGGTTGATGCCCTTCTACGGCCCTGTCCAGCTCTCCTGGTGTAACGGCCGGTCTCCTGGTATCTGGTATCACCCTGATTGGGCTGCAGGTACGGCCTCATGCTACCAGTAGTGCCAAGGACACTAGCAGAAGACCAACCTAGAGAAGAATCAGTCAGGAAGGATAAGGAGAGAGCAACTGTCTGTGGACACCACATGTAAAACCATTTCCTGTTTGTCTCTCCATTGTTCCTGTTGTCTCTTTGATTTGACCCAAAGCAGCTGAAACTGATTCACAATCACTTGATTTATATCCCTGAAGTTTAACTGCCTTCCTGTTATACTGTGACCATGAAGTGTTCCCTTCAGTTTTTTAAGCAGTGTATATCAGACAGTAATGCTTCCTGTTGTGCAGTGTCCTCATCATCGTCTCATCAACCTGAACAATGACGGGTTTTGCAGTATTTTAGAGCCAAGAGACAAAACATAAATAACTCAGACTGGTGATCAGGTCATAAACCTGGTATTGTGACTCACCTGCAGCCAGACGAGCCTTGGTCAGCCAGCTGTCTTCAAACTGGACGCAGTGCAGCAGGTGGTGTCCCTGCAGGAAGCCATTGAGGGAGCAGAAGATGGCGGCGAAGAGCACGATGTTCAGTGGGATGGGGCGTCCTCTGGTAAGGAGGGCATAGATAAAGCTCCTGCAGAAAAGTCACACATAGTCCTATTTGTTTTTTACAATTCTCATGTTTTTGTTGTGCTTTTGTACACCCTGAACATCCCGAACACCCTGAACATCCCAAACACCCTGAACATCCCAAACACCCTGAACATCCCAAACACCCCGAACACCACGAACACCCCGAACACCCTTAACACCCTGAACATCCCGAACACCCTGAACACCCCGAACACCACGAACACCCTGAACACCCCGAACACCACGAACACCCTGAACACCCCGAACACCCTTAACACCCCGAACACCCCAACACCCCCAACATCCTAAACATCCTGAACACCCCGAACAAAGGGTTGGGGCCAGTAGCGGCGCCAGGATTTTGATTGTGGGTGGGCCTCCAGAAAACTGGATGGGCCAGTTAAAATAAGCAAAAAACGGGTTCCCTTTTATCTCCGTTTCAGCGCTTTTCTGCGGCATTGAGGACAGCGACACCGGTGCACCGGTGTGGCTCCTTTGTGTCGCTGTCCTCAGCTCCGGTGCACCGGTGTGGCTCCTTTGTGTCGCTGTCCTCAGCTCAGTGCTGAAGTGGACAATGACATACACCTTAGAAGCAGAACTAACTTCATATCTTTATTGAACGTTCCCAGCACACAAAAAAGACTGAAATGGAATTATATCTTTGGAGGGTCTTCTCCATTTATTCATAAAACACAGCACGACAGGGAACTGTCCAACATTATTGAACTCAACTGTTTTCTTAGGCCTATTTAAATTCAGTAGCTTATCTTATTATTCAGAATTAGCCTACAGAAGAACATATTTAACCGTAATAATAACCGCATAACAATCTGAGATGGCTGTTTACCTTTGGGGCTTAAAGCAGGAGACGGCGAAGTTTTGTGCTGAACACAGCAAGAATGTCCTTATATTCCAGTGAATCAGTCAATTCCCTTTCAAATGAAAGCAGGGACAAAGAGTTCAGTCTTTCTGTCAGCATTGTTGCCCTGGTGCCTGTTTTTATCCGACTGACAGCTGAAAAGAGTCTCTCCACAGTACATGTGGTCATAGGCAATGTGAGGAGGGCCCGCAGGAGAGTGTTCATATTGGGGAATATATCACGGGGGCATGCGTCGAGCACTTCAACCAGTGAAGCAAATGTTTCTTTTTTCTCATTTGTGCACTTTCTTTTAAGCTGCTGCACAAACACAGTGTGCTCTGCGTCCTGCACGGGAATGGAAAAGTGCGCGCAGGCGGGCTGGATGAGAGCCTTGTCACCAAAGGTGTCTGACCGTGGCAAGCAGGCAGCAGCGGCTCTCATAAAGCCATATGTGTCGGGCTTGAAACGGGTGTTCAGCTCCACCATCTGCTTGTCCAGTATGTCATTCCATAATTTCTGTAGGTCCGAGTTTTGCTGTATTGGTGCTGATTTGCCCAGAGTAGAATCAACATGCGTATTGGATAACCTGGCCGACAACTTCCTCTTGCGTGATCCAGTGATATCCCAGCGCACAATCTCATGTTTATTCATCAGCTCATCTGTCAGTGCCATTATTTTCTCAAATGCATCATTTTCATTCCTGAATTTTGTGTAGCTGTCTTTGAGCCCTTCGATCAGATCAATACAATCTGTAACTGATAGTGTGGAAGATTGCAAGCCCTTGGTGGCGTAGTTGCTGACTTCAAATAACTGGTTGAACGTGACAAGCAGAAACAAAAACTTTTTCGTTTGCATTTGCTGCAGCAGGGAGTCAGCTTCAAGTTTTGTTTGGCCAGAAGTTTCGGAAAATGTGGCGAGGGTCTCCAAAATAGGTCCCAGAAGCGTCAACACCTTACTGACTGCATTTGACCACGAGCTCCACCGCACATCACAGGATCTCTCCAGCTCCAGTGTTTTTTGCCCTGGTCGCATCTGCTTTTGAATTTCCAGGAATTTGGCATGTCTGTGCACCCCAGTCATAAAGTTATGCAAGCTGTTTATAATATCGAAAAACGTTGAAATGCCAGGAGAGACTTTAGGTGCTGTGCATAGGACAAGGTTAAGTCTGTGTGAGTTACAATGCACATATAAAGCGTAGGGAAACGTCTTCCTCAGTATCACATGCACCCCTCCTCTGTTCCCTGACATGACTGATGCGCCATCAAACCCGAATCCGACGCACAGCCCCGGGTCCAGCTGCAACGGCTCCAGCACTTCCAAAATCTTAGCCGATATCGCCTCTGCAGTCATGTTGTCCGTTTCCACAAATCCCACAGCCCGTTCTTTCAATGTGCCGTTGTGCAGATATCTGACGCATACTGCAACTAGCTCTCTTTTTGACAAGTCTTTGCACTCATCTGCTAAAATCGCATAATATGTGTCCGGCTCATCATGCAAATCTGCCTTTATTTTTTTTAGAAGGAGTGATGCAGCGATTTCCAGTATCTCATTTTGTATATCGTGGTGCAGAAGTTTACCATTCTTTGGTAATTCATCCAGTCGCCTTTTTATTTCTGGGTCATATTTGGAAACCAGGTCAAGTAGTTCCAAAAAGTTACCCTTGTTTAATGCCTCTGCATTTTCCCAATGCCCACGCAATGGTATTTCTTGTTTTGCACAGAACAGGACAAGATCTATTACCATCATAATGTGCTGTCTGTGTCTTTCAATTAAGGACTTGTCGCTGGCATCATTGTTCAGCTGGTTAATAATATTTCCCCATCCTGGCTGGTGACTTTGCTTAAAACCATTCATTTTCCCCAGCCCTGGCTGGTGACTTTGCTTAAAACCATTCATTTTCCCCAGCGCTGCAGTGTGTGCCCTGCTGGCTTCATGTTTGCCACAACCCTCAGATAAATGTTTCCAGTCTTTAAAGCCCGTATTAATGAATCGGTCCTCATGAGCTGCTTCAGGGAAATGACGACAAGATTTGCAAAACACAGCATCTCTTGAGATGCTGTATTCCAGCCACGGGAATTTTGAATACCATCTGTCAGAAAAACTCCTAGCTTTCCCTGATATGTGTGTGGCTGGGAAGGAACGGAGTTTCGGCTGGCTTGCAGGCTCATCTATGGATGATAGGTCTAGCGGAGCTTGTGACAGGTCTTGGGGAACAGCGTTTGTGCTAGCCTGCTGTTGTAGGCCTTCACTGCCTCCACATAACACATAAAACGCTAGCATAAGTTATCTGTCTACTTATATTATTTTTTACTCCAGAAAATGTGCAGACAGACACTAACGTTAACTTTATTTGCCTTGCTGGTGTGGGGGGTTAGTTATGGGAGGAGGAGGAGGAGGAGGAGGAGGAGGAGGACTTGATGGAGAGAGGGCGGCTGAGGTGGACGGTAAAGCAGCACTCGTAACGTTACTTGAAATGGACGCAGGAGTTTCCTGCTCCTCGCAGCGTTTCTTAGTAAATTTAAATGTAAATAAGCTGCTTTGCTTCGCCATGTTGAGTTTTCATCTTAGCTAGCTACTTCCTCTCTCCTGTGTTTACTGCTAAATTTCACTGCTTGCGCGGAACTAACTCATTCATTTCATTGGATCACATGCTGGTGACGATGCAGCCTGTTGGCAGGCTTAAGGGGCCACACACGTGGGGTAAGAAGCCATTGATTGGCTAAGAAGCCTTCACTCAAAGTTTTCCTCAGACTGCCTATTTGATGAACAGCTAAAATTAAAACTAAGTCTTCTGATTGTTGATGAACAGCTAAAATTAAAACTAAGTCTTCTGATTGGGTGGGCCTGGGTCAAAATGGGTGGGCGCAGGCCCACCCGGGCCCAATAATAGCGCCGTGGCTGGTTGGGGCAGATCTTAGGTGTTCTGGAGGTGTATTCCAGTACCTTGCAGTGCAAAGAAACTGAAAGCTGCTCCTGCATGTTTGATTCTGACTCTGGGGACGGTGAACCAGCCTGTCCCAGATCATCTAAGATCTTTAGAGAGCAGCATGTCAGACATCAGGCGTGTTTTATTCATACAAAGCCTCTGCAAAGATCTGAGAACTGGGGTTATGTTGTAGTGCCGATGACCTGACATGACTCAATCTCAAATCTGGGTATGTGATCTTGGTTCCTGGTTAGACTCGGTCAGCAGCATTCTCAATACGCTGCATCTGTCTGATTTGTTTGACATTTGAGAACACACTGTTACAAGTTTCCCTCTGTGTAACTCTATTGATGTGGATTTTGAAATGTAGGGCAGAGTCCATCTCAAAAACAACAGGGCTGCTGACAACAGACAGAAAACAAAGTATGGTGGCAGGTGCAGAATCAATCAATCAATCAATCAATCAATCAATTCAATTTTATTTATAAAGCCCAGTATCACAAATCACAATTTGCCTCACAGGGCTTTACAGCATACGACATCCCTCTGTCCTTATGACCCTCACAGCTGATCAGGAAAAACTCCCCAAAAAAACCCTTTAACGGGGGAAAAAAACGGTAGAAACCTATCAACTCCTTAAACAAGTTCCAATCGAGGCAAGATTTCACATTTTAAAAGGACATCAACATAAGCAGCGATGAAGCAACAATCTTTCCCTGAAAGACAACTTGCTGACGTGCTGAAGTATTGCGGTAAGCATGTTGTGTCATTTCCGGTGTTTCTGTGACAGCGTCTCTGTACTGCTCTGGTGAATTCTACTAGCNCTGTTATTTTTCAGTATTCTTTTTTTTTTTTCTTCTTTTTTTAAATATTTTTTCGGGCATTTTTAGCCTTTAATGGATAGGACAGACAAGCGTGAAGGGGGAAGAGAGAGAGGGAGTGACATGCAGCAAAGGGCCACAGGCTGGAGTCAAACCCGTGCCGCTGCGGCAATAGCCTTGTACGTGGGGCGCCTGCTCTACCACTAAGCCACCGACGCCCCATTTTTCAGTATTCTTAGGCCTATGTAATGTTTGCTATTCTGTTTCTGAACGGTATAGACGCAAGCCGACATTTTGGCGACTCCCTCTGAGCCCTTTAAAGTAATTTTTAATTAGTCACGGTAATACGTATACCCCTGGAAAATGTGGGGAAGGTTTAACGGTAACAAAATTTGGATACCGCCCAACTCTGCTGTCAACATTATATCTTAAAGCCAGATTTATCCAAATACAACACTGTATTTGATGTAATAAATATGATGACGTCTCTGAGTGCCTCTGACGTGTACTTGCTCCCCAGTTCACTATCTGTTGGATCCCACGGAGCCGGGAGGTGCATCAGTCTTGGAGTTCCTCTGTTATCAGCACCCTGAATGCCCTGCTGTACTCCCTTCCTCTGGTGTTCAGACTCAGACCTGACATGGTGAGTGGACCCATTTCCTAGATGTTCTTACACAGTATACGTGTGAACACTTACACAAAAACACAGTACTGACAGAGTACTACATACCAGGTAGGGACAGTCTACTGAACATATGTTCTTTTTTGCGGTCGCTCCCTGTCCAGCCCCCCGGCAGCACGGGAGGGGCTCTGGTGGGTCTGTCCTCTGAGGGCCTCCCTCCCTCCCTCTTTGGAAGAATGACAAATAAATACATAAAAGGTTTTAAAGAATGTGTAAGCAATCAAAGAAAACAAAGGAGTGTTACTTCTCAGTGGACGGACTCTGTCCAAAGTTGTCTGGGAGTGGTTAAAAGCAGGACCAAAGCATCTGCAGCAAGCCAGCACCCTCCTCTGGGCCTGGGAGCAGCTCAAGGCAAGTTTTGTTAGAAAACCACAGTGTGGCGGGTAGCCTTCTGAGATTTTCTTACCAAACAGAAAATCTACCCGCATTTGGCGCTTGGCAGATGTTGATTTCGGAAAAGGTCAAGGTTAGTGAGACCTCACAAATCAAAAATTCTTTTGCTAATTATGACAAAACTTCACACAGATGTCTAACAGGATAAAATGATGAAGTGACAACATTTTATATCCAAAAGGTCAAAGGTCAACTTCACTGTGACATCATAAGCAATACTCTGATAAGTAAGTCATTTGTCATGCTGCATACTACATGTGCTACAATTACTGAGCACTATGTGTGTATAAGATTACAGTACGTTACAATATGTATTTAACAGTCATAATCACAAAAGTAGCAACAGTATTATCAGTAATAAAGGCTGTAGTAGTATGTGGGAGATGGAAAACACTGATATATAATGTGTAGTTGCTGTTTCAAATGGAGATTCTGCTGCTGTAAACTGACGCACGCACACACACACACACACACACACACACACACAGGCTTGTGTCTGTCAGAGTGAAGCCATTGTTATTCTAATTAATGAGCAGTATGTAGTTGAGTGAGACAAGGTGACAGCTCAAGTACTTCAAGATGGCTTTAAAATTTCTGAAACTAGTCCTTCCTCTTCCCAAACCATGGGTCCAATCATCAATCTGAATATACCACAAGAGAGATACACTCGTCCCGAATGCAGATATATATAGCTTTCATGTTTGTGGAGTCAAAAAGCGATCTTAGTCGCAAGTTTACAATGTCTAGCTCACAGCTGACACATTTGCTCATGTTATTTTCAGAGGCACTAGCTCATTTCCTGTTGGATTTAGGTCAGTGGTGTCAATGAGTGATTTGTAGGTCTCGAGGAGATGAAGAAGCCAGTTTTGGTTTGATCTTTCTACACCGTTCCTAAAGGGCGCAACAGCCATTTTAGTGTGTCTAGGTAGTGCAAAAATTGTCAAGAGGTTTTGTGACATGTCACCTTTAACAGGGCATAAAATCCAAACCGTTCGAGTAATGACAAAGTTGTTCAGAGGAATTGTTTAGCAGGGCTTGGTCTGTCATCTGTGCATGTATGAAGTCTATACGATAAACGGTGTAGGAGGAAATATTTTTTTAGTAAGAGAATTTTTGAAAAATGACATCTTACTTTGAAAGGGCAAATAGCTCACTAACTGTTGAATTTAGGTCAGTGGTATCAGCGCGTGATTTGTAGGTCTTGATGAGACGAACAAGCCAGTTTTGGTTTTGTCTTTCTACGACATTCGTACCTTTGGTCGCCCTTCAGCCAAGGTCCCTAATAATAAACGCATCAGAAACAAGAGGGACTTCGTCCTTCGGCCGAGGTCCCTAATAATAAACGTACCATAAACAACAGGGACTTCATCCTTTGGCCGAGGTCCCTAATAACACATAAATGGTATCATTAGTCTTCTTGCTTGATTCAGTGTTTCTCCTACATTAATATCAGGGGGGCACTGACCTGACCTGACATAGTTATTGTTATGGACAGTGTAAATAACCATCAACAGACAGAGAACAGTCAAACACACTGCTCACACAGCAGCGCAGCATGGCACTGTACACACAGTGGAGCGAGCCTGTGTTGCGTTCAGGCGTTGTCACGTAAATGACAAATTACATCACGCCGTAGCACAACACAGCAGCATGTCAAGTGGGCTGAAACCGAGCAAAATTGCTCAGTTTTTCATTTGTGATTATATAGTTTGTTATGGAGTCTGTGATTTCCCCGTGACACTTACAAATGTTTGCGTAATTGTGCTTTGTTGTTTTATGAGGCTCTGGCGGCTTTCAGTAGTCCCTTTGTCTTTAACCCTTTAAAACCGGCGGGAGCGCCTGCGATCCCATTTGCATATTGATTTTTAAATGCTGGTAGAATTGCAACCAAATAAGATAGAGCAATAATTCTTTTTGCATTTAAAACTGGAGGAGTTACTCTAACTTACCATGCATTCATCATGTCCCAGAGTGCTGTTCCCTTGCACTGATAGGTTTGTAGAAAAACAGTAAAAAGCACACAGAACAAAAACATTATAATCCTGATCACGGGTATTCACAGCACTTCCTATATTGGACTAAACGTCATCACGTTGTGAGCATGAACTGTCACGTTATTTTCTTGCGTGTCTTTCTCGCGACACTACCCGCGACAACAAGGAGGGAAGTCATTTCCTGGGAAATCTCTTTCTTTCTTTCGCGGTAAATATTTCTCCTAGCTTGTAGCCACACACTCGCTCTCGCTCTCGCTTTGCATTTTAGCCTTTCACAACAACACTTAGACACACTCACCACACACTCACCACACACACACACACACCCGCACACATATTCATGGAACCGCAACAACCCGGACGCGCCAATCGGCTTTTCTCCTGGTGCGAAGCTTTCGAGCTAATAACAGTGTCAGAGGAAGATTCGGTCCACTCATCTGGTCCGGATTCTGCCGACAGCGGGGATGAAGCCGACTTCATCGAAGGGAGAGATCCTTCATATGACATGTATGTATATATTCATGAAATGTTGTTTGTTTTTGATGTATGTATATATTCATGAAATGTTGTTTGTTTTTGAGTTAGAGTAAAGTAAAGAAAATATATATGGAACACAATTGAAAGCATTTTGCACTAAATACGCATCATTATTGTATTACTCTCATGTTGAACATATCTAACACACTGTGTAACATCTGTATGCAGAGTTGATGATGATGATGATGAGGAGGAAGTAGGAGTCTCATCGCCCTGCATCCCGGAGGGAGGCACAGGGAGAGGCAGAGGGAGAGGAAGGAGGGGAGGAAGGAGGCAGTCTCCATCAAACAGAGGCTCCAGGTCAGATAACATTCATGAAATATGGTTTGTTTATGAGTTAGAGTAAAGTAAAGAAAATATATATGTAACACAGTTGAAAGCATTTGGCACTAAATATGCATTATTATTGTATTACTCTCATGTTGAACACATCTAACACACTGTAACTTCTGTGTGCAGAGTTGACGACGATGATGATGAGGAGGAAGTAGGGGTCTCCTCGCCCTGCATCCAGGAGGGAGGCAGAGGGAGAGGAAGGAGGGGAGGAAGGAGACAGTCTCCATCAAACAGAGGCTCCAGGTCAGAGAACATTCATGAAATATGGTTTGTTTATGAGTTAGAGTAAAGTAAAGAAAATATATATGTAACACAGTTGAAAGCATTTGGCACTAAATATGCATTATTATTATATTACTCTCATGTTGAACACATCTAACACACTGTGTAACTTCTGTGTGCAGAGTTGACGACGATGATGATGAGGAGGAAGTAGGGGTCTCATCGCCCTGCATCCCGGAGGGAGGCAGAGGGAGAGGCAGAGGGAGAGGAAGGAGGGGAGGAAGGAGTCGGTCTCCAGTAAACAGAGGCTCCAGGTCAGAGACACTCCCTGATGATGCAGCTGGCTGGAGAACCGAACAGGAGCCTGACATCTTGCCACATCCCCTACCACATTTTCTGCCCAGAAGGAGGCCAGGTGTGCAGCCACCTCTGTTACAGTATGTGGACAATCCCTCTCCATCTGAGCTGTTTGAGATGTATTTTGACCGGGCTGCCATCAAAACACTGTGTAGCAATACCAATAGAAATGCAGCAAAAAATATTGCTGCTGGCAAAAAATTCAAATGGACTGAGCTCAGAGAGTCCGAAATGTATCAGTACATTGGGATCACTCTGTACATGGGGATTCTCAAGCTGCCAAAGTTGAGGGATTTTTGGCTTGGCAGTTCCATTTTCTAGTGCTGCACGATTTGATAAAAATGTGCGATTGCGATTATGGTGGACAATATCGCAATTTGCTGTGCGATTGCGATTATGGTGGACAATATCGCAATTTGCGATTGCGATTACAATATAATTACAATAAAATATAATAAATAAATGGCATCATGAGTCTTTTTGCTTGGTTCAGTGTTTCCCCTACATTATATTAGGTGGGCACTGACCTGACATAGTTATTGTTATGGACAAACAGTGTGTCAATGACCATCAACAGACTGAGCACAGTCAAACACGCTGCTCACACAGCAGCCAGCACGGAACTGTAGACACAGCGGAGCGAGCCTGTGTTGCGTTCAGGCGTTGTCACGTAAATGACAAATTCCAGCACGCCATAGCACAACACAGCAGCATGTCAAGTGGGCCAAAACCGAGCAAAAATTGCTCAATTTTTCATTTGTTATGGAGTCCATGATTTCCCTGTGACACTTACAAATGTTTGCTTCACTGTGCTTGGATGTTGTTTCATGAGGCTCTGGCGGCTTTCAGTTGTCCCTTTGTCTTTAACGTTACACGGCTCTGCTTTCTCTCGCATGCATTGTCTTTAACGTTACACGGCTCTGCTTTCTCTCGCATGCACTCTTCCTACTTTTCCCTGTGCTGTGCTGTGCTGTGCTGTCTCAAGTGTTGATATAGATTGGTCGTGTTGCTGCGGGACGTGGCGACTTTAACTTTTAAACTTTTACACAGCATGTCTTTCAGGTACGGCGACGTTGGACAAAAAGACGCGCTGTGTAAAAGTGTAAAAGTTAAAGTCGCCACGTCCCGTCTCAAGTGCTGATATACAATGGTCTTGTTGCCGCGGGACGTGGCGACTTTAACTTTTACACTTACACAGCACGTCTTTCTGTTCAACGTCGCCGTACCTGAATCCAAAGTATCGCCATATAACAGATGTTTTCTTCGCCACCAACTCAGCCTGTTCATGGTCGAGCTCTTCTTCAGCATCTGTGTTGGTCACTGCTGCACGTCGGCTGCATGCACCATGATAGCTTGTGGGCGTGATGTCAACAAACTCCACACACTACAGGAGAGGCAGTCACATTCACAGGCACACACGTTAACATTTATTTAGCCTACATTAAATCGCAAATCGCAGCCTTTTATGCGGTTATGTAATCGCACAGCCTGACATCGCGATTGCGATTGCGATTAGATTAATCGTGCAGCACTACCATTTTCCATGTGTCGTATCCTCAGAAGGTCATGTCAAGAGACCGGTTCCTTGCCATCACGTGGAACATTCACATGAGTGACCCTGAGAAAGATGCCTCCAGTGACAGCAGAAAAGGCACAGATGATTATGACTGTCTGCACAGAATAAGCCCCCTGTATGACAGTTTACGTGTAGCCTGCAAAGGTGTGTACCACCCCCAGCAAAACCTGTCTGTGGATGAGCGCATGGTTGCCACCAAAGCCAGAATTGCCATGAAGCAGTACATAAAGAATAAGCCAACAAAGTGGGGGATAAAACTTTTTGTGCTGTCTGACAACACCGGCTACACTGTGGACTTCAACATTTACACAGGGAGGTCCACTCTGGCAACTGGGAAGGGGCTGTCATTTGATGCTGTGATGTCTCTCGTGAACAAAAACTTCCTGGGATCTGGATATCATATACTGTCATAATTTCTACACCAGCCCAGCACTGTTCAGCCACCTTCATGACCTGGGGTTTGGAGCCTGTGGGACATTTCGGGCCACAAGAATTGGAGTCCCAAAAACAAATGTCAATGCCCTGACAAAAAAATCTCCACGAGGGACAATCAGGTGGATGAGACAGGGAGCTCTCCTCTACATTAAGTGGATGGACACGAGGGAGGTAAGTGTGTGCTCCACTCTGCACACTGCCTTCTCAGGGGACACCATAAAAAGAGCGACCAAGGTTGGTGGAAGACACACAGCAGTCCAGGTGCCAGTGTCGTCAGCTGTGAAAGATTACAACAGCTTCATGGGGGGAGTTGACCTGTCAGACCAGCTGATTGGCTCCTATTCCTCGGGGAGAAGAGCAAAAAGTGGTATTTGACAGTGCTGCATCATTTCATCGACATAGCTGTGACAAACAGCTATTTACTCCACAAGGAGCTGTGTGGCAGACTGGAGCAGCAGCCAATGACGCACCAGGCCTTCCAGGAGCAGTTGACAGGTGAGCTGTGTGGAGTGTCATCACAACGAGTCCCGGAGAGCTATCAGCACATCCCTGTTGCCATCGCTGAGGGGGTATCTGGCTCAAAAAAAGCCACCGAGGGGCGCAGGAAGTGCAAGCTGTGTGGGAAGTGTACTCCCTTCATGTGTGAGGCATGTAAAGTTCCTCTGTGTGTCATTGTGGACAGGAACTGTCACAAAATCTTTCACAGCTCCCCTGGTGCGAGTAATGTTCGACTTTGAACTCTGAACTTTGATGGCACTTTTGTAAATAGTTTATTTAGATGTACATGTATTTTTGCATATTGTGCACAACGTGCATTTTATTGTCGTTTTTGTTACGGGTTATGAAAATGAGTATCTGTGTGTCATTGTGGACAGGAACTGTCACAAGACTTATCACAGCTCCCCTGGTGCCATTGAAAAGTAATGTTCATTTTGTCTACTCAATTACACAGTATAGAGGTTTTTTCTTTTATCAGACAAAGAGATTAGGAGGTGTTGCTTTACCTTGACATGTTTCGACTGTCAACTTCAGTCTCTTCAGAAGCGTCATCTGACGTGCGTCGTGACATGTCTTTATCAGCTGGTGTTTCCTTGAAGGCGTGACCGGCCTGGCAATCTGACAGATCTGCCAGGCTGGTCACGCCCTCGCCGACCGATGGTCTCTGGAGGAGAGAGTCCCAGGTGTGCGACAGCATGAACGGTCCCTCATCCCGGTTGATGGTGTCCCTGGCCCTCTTCCTGATCTCTGTGGCCTCCTTGGATCAAGGAGTATCTGATGGTCTCTTCGGCTGGCAGTAGTCATCTTGGGAGAAGTGAGCACTGCAGACCCGATGGTCTGCAAGGCGCAGTGTCTGGAGAGGAGTGTTAGCATCCATTTGTAGCACAACTAGCCACAACTTCAGCATCTCGCCGTCCGACAAAGGCAGCCTATGAAAGCTATAACTTACAGGGTGTTGCGCGATATCCTGTTCTTGCGTTCGGGAAAAAGGCCCGTTTATTTGAGCACTCCAAAAACTCCGGTAACACTCCAGGGGGTAGCACGTAAAAGACTCCGTCCTCTGACTCTTGTAGCGTAACACACACTTCACACACAAATACTCACTTACAGTACCCAGCGGGGACCTCTCTGCTCCAACACTGACTGACAGCTGACTCCACTCATTCACACTCACCACTGCCCCAGGGCCGCTACAATATGCTATCTACAGAGATAACACTGGCAATCTGAACCGGTCAGTGGCGAAAAAAAGCACTTTTATATATGACGCATTTGCCCCTATTACCGTTTTAGCTCGTTTCGTGGCTCAATACTGAACCAATTTTAGAACGAGTGGTACCCATGAATCATAAGCACACATACACATGGGGAAATACCGAAGTTGTCCTTTAAAGAACGACTCAAACCTATCTCTTCCCATTGTAATGTTAAAGCCTTCAGCAGAAACATGAAGTTTGATAATCACTACCAATAAATCAAAGGATATACTCTTTCTTTTTCTGTGTCTGGCATCCTGGCATCTTCAATAAAACACTCAACCTATTCCCACTGTGTGCCCTTCCCATTTAGTCTGTCTAACACAGTTAGTCTCAGTACCTTGTTTGTCACCTCTCCTCATGGTTGTGTTAGGTCTCGATCAGACACTGTGTTTTAGCAGCCCGAGGCAGCTTTTTGTAATGCAATATTTTGAATGCCTCAAGTTGAAACATTTTTCTAAACTCAGAGTGAAACCTGCCTGATGTCATTTCGT
>NC_065516.1:6142930-6145922 GCF_006386435.1 Epinephelus moara
CCTCAATACTGAACCAATTTTAGAACGAGTGGTACCCATGAATCATACGCACACATACACATGGGGAAATAGGGCCCAGGTTGAAAAATACCGAAGTTGTCCTTTAACTCAGAGTTAACAAACTATGTTGATTGAACCGATTGAAATCACCTGTTCTGAAACCCGTAACCAAGAGTTTCCCATCTCAGAGTTACTCAACTCAGAGTTCAGGGTTAGGCTCAGAGTTTGTTGAACCTCCTTTCTGAAACGGACCCCTGGATACATTGTGTGCGTAATGTCAACAAACTCCACACACTACAGGAGAGGTAGTTACGTCCACAGGCACACACGTTACTTACATTAAATGGCAAATCGCAGCCTTTTATGCGGTTATGTAATCGCACAGCCTGACATTGCGATTAGATTAATCGTGCAGCACTAATTATTGTGGCGATCTACATTCTGCCACAAGCGAAGACAGAGGCTGCCCTGTTGGATCTCTCAACTCATTGTTGCTGAAGACTTCAGTTAGGTGAGCCTTAAGAAGGTTATGCCTGACCTCCATTAACATATTAACTGCACCACAAGGGGAATACGGACACTGGACCACTGTTATATGCCATTCAGAAGCGGCTACAGAGCAGAATCGACCATGTAGCCATCCTGTTGAGATCAAAGTATGCATTTGAACTACAGCACATGCTGCCAGTGACGTGAGAGGTCTTAAATGGTCAGGCCAATCAGAAGCTGCCCTGCAGTCTGCACTACATAATACAATGTGGAGCAAGTTCCAGGACACCACCATCAATGTCACTGATGCCATCCATGAACTCACTGAGTCTGTGGTGGATTTCATCTGTAAAGCTACAGAATAGTGTTGTCACGGTACCAAAATTGGGGCCCACGGTATGATATCAGTGAAAGTATAACGGTTCTGAGTAGTATCACGATACCACAGCAAAAATTAGGCAGATGTCCCTTTGTCATTCGTAAAAAGATAAATCTATAAAACATCAATGATTTTTCAATGGAATAAATTACTTATTGACTTATTCATACTTCAAAAACAGCATCAATAAGTGATTAACATAGGGGGGATGAAAATAAAATAAATAAATAAAATAAAAATCAACCAGCCACCCTCCTCCTCTGATAAGTTAAGAACAGTCCCTTCAGTGCGGTGAGGTCTGTGGACCGTTACCTGCCACAAAGAGAGAAATGTGAACGTCTCGTTTCTCCTCTGACATGTCACATACCTGTGTGCCGCCACGGCTCGTCTGTTCAGGTACTTCTGGGCAGTCATGACACCAACGAAGAGGAAATTATTGGACCTGGAGCCGGGCTTCTCGGTTGCTGGTAAACCGCCATCTTGCGGGGGCCATAGTGCTCGACCGTATTCCTGTGTGTGACCCCCGTTCAACTCACAACCGGCAGGATTCGCCTTTCATTTCTGCTGCTGGTTGAAATTTGTCCTCGCACAGCGTGCTCCTGAATGATTTCTTTTGCTCGCACAAAACTATTTTTAGTCGCAAATGCGAGGCCAGCGTGCGCCGTTATTGGATGGCGCATGGACACTCAACCTCTTGCGATTGGACTTTGAACTTATCCCACAGTAGTGGTACAGTGAGGTACCGTGGTACTACGGTACTCCAACATTATGGTATCATATGTACTGTGGTGTTTTAGTACCGCGGTCTACCATTGGTACCAGTAGACTGTGCAACACTACTACAGAAGCAACTGTCTCCCTTCTGAGCATGATGTTTGGAGGGCTTTCAAATGTGTGAACACCATGAAAGCAGCAGGACCAAATGGTATTAGTTAGGGATGCACGATAACTTTTTACCCCCACCAATACCGATAACCGATAACTTCCTGCTTCTCATAACCGATGCCCATACCGATAACCGATAACATTTTTAATAGTTTATATACACACCTGATTTAAAGAAAGGCAAAGGTGTAGTGAGTAAAGATAAATTTAACATAATAACTCTGCTTCTGACTTATCAAAATAATGTAACAGACATCACTAGTGTTGTAATCACAACAAAAACAAGAAAAGTTATGACTGAAAAAAAAAAAACATTTATTTTTGCTTCACTCAGCTGCATCAGTCAATAAAAAAGATTTTACAGAACAAAAACTAAAGTGCAAAAATAAAGTGCATCACTGTCCATACATAAATGAAATTTACATAATGAAAACTCTGCAAAAATAAAGTGCATTACTGTCCATACAAAAGATTTACAGAATGAAAACTCTGCAAAAATAAAGTGCATCACTGCCCATACAAAAGACTCTCAGAATGAAAACTGAAAAAAATAAAGTACATCTCTGTTCATACAAAAGACTCTCAGAATGAAAACTCTGAAAAAAAAAATGTGTGCATGAAAACTCTGAAAAAAGTGCATATAGCAACTCAACAAGTGCACCACTGTCCATACAAAAATAATGGCTTCTAACAAAAGCCTTGTGTTCCTTGAGAACAAAACAAAATCATTTTTCATTTTAACCCAAATAAACAAGGTTTTCCTAATCCACAACAAGCCTGATTAGGTCTACATTCCCTCATAGAAGAACCTTTTACAAAGTACATTTTCAAATAGTTTTTCTCTTAACTTTAGTTTAGGTCCTGCACAATGATCTATCCATTTACTGTCTTTTCTTTCTTTCTTAATTGTGGGCGTTCTCTGTGTCCCTGGGAAGTGTGGGCTCTGACAGATATCCTCGTATCTAACAGAAGAACAAAATCACATTATTAAAGGGCCAGTGTGTAATATTTGGCATGATTTATTGTCAAATCTGAATCTGAATCTTCTACCCATTAATATGTTTATATAATTGTATAATCGCTATAAAATAAAATTTGTTTGGTTTTCGTAGCCTTATAATTATGCTTTTATATATATATATAGCAAGGGCCTTGCTTTAGAGAGGTCGCCATCTTGCGCCGCCATGTATGTAAGGCAGCCCGAGCGCACAATCCAGCCAGCCAGAGAACGTGTTTCGC